>NC_056747.1:1363315288-1363365479 GCF_019279795.1 Protopterus annectens
AAAAAAGTTCCCCGTAATTTCAGGAGCTGGCCGACCGGCACTTGCGAACTGCTTCTGCTTCGGGCACCGCGCAGCAAGAAAGACTGAGGAAAATGGCATCGGCTGGTTCCTTTATACCCCTGTCGCACTGACGTCAGGGAAGAATCGACTACAACCGACGCCGGACCTAGACTTTGGAATTCGGCCGACAAAACAAGGGCAGGAAGAAGTGGACAAGAAGGTGACTATAATTAAACATAATTATGTACATTACAGCTTAGGGGACTTCAGCATATTCAATTACACACAGTTAGAATTGGAAGGGGAACATTTATCATTGTTTTCTGAATGAATAAGGTATGTTCCTAATACAAATTTTAATACAGCTGACTATAGTAGAACTTAAGATGTACATGCGGAAACTCAATCTTGCTATCTACTTCCGAGATAAAAAGGATGAAATAAATGAGAAACTTTTCAAAAAGAGAAGAACCTACACTCCCCCAGGAATACTACTCTGGCAACCTTTGAAAAAGTTGTAACAGATGAGATATATGAATTTGGGAATAAGTGCAAAAATAAAAAGAGGAGGTACAATTTGAATAAAAGTGAATTTCAAGTTTTAAAAGAAATCCAAGGGAAAAATCAAATCCGTGTTATGAAACCAAAGGGGGTGGTGTAGTGTTGTATGATACTTTTTGAGTACATAAATAAAATAAACTCTGTATTACTTAACTCAGGGAATTACGAGGTGTCATCATTAAATGAAGTAAATATAGGGCACCACAAGATAAATTTATTTTTGGAAGAATTTTTATTGGATGGAAGGATAGACACGGACATGTACAACTTTTTATAAGTGAGACATCCGGTTTTAGGAACGATAGTGGGAATCCCTAAAGTACATAAAGACATAACGGATCCCCCTTTGCGTCCTATAATATCAGGGAACAAATCTTAATCTTTTCCCTTTGGCACAGTTACAGACACTTGGTTAAAACCTATATACAAAAAGTACCACATATAGTTATTGATTCATGGGACTTTTTAGGTCGACTCACCACAGACTTGTGTAAAAAGAAAATATTATTTGTTACGATAGATGTGGTAGACTTATTTTCTTGCATTCCCAAAGAAGAGGGATTAGGCGGTTTGCTGGATTGCCATGGGAAAATGTGTTGCTAATTTTGGAATTTATGGACATAGTATTAAAATATAATTACATCTTTTTTGAAGGAGAATACTACAGACAAAGTAAGGGTGTGGCAATGGGGGAGGTCTGTGCTCCCCCATCTTTGCCAATTTAGTTCTTCTTGATTGGGAAACAGAACATATATTCAACAGTAGATGGTATGAATTTATAAAGTGTTATGTAAGATTTTTGGAAGACATGTTTATTCTATGGACTGGATCTATTAAGGAATTTAATTCATTTTTTGAGTATTTGAATTCTTCTAGTGAGTATTTGAAATGTACAAATAATTTCGATATGAAAACTTTTTCATATCTAGACACACACATATCCATAGAAAATGGTCGATTTAAGTCCAAAATATTTAGGAAAGATTTTTAGTAATTCTTACTTAGAATACTCTAGTGGCCACCCATATAGTCAACATTGTATAATAAAGGGTAAGTGCATCAGAGCAGCAAGAATGACCTCAGAATATGAGGACATGATGGAGGAGTTTGACAAGATAGGCAACATGTTCAGGGAAAGGGCAAAACTGATGGACAATATTAAAAAATGTCAAAGGAGAATGGGGTAAAAAATACAAACCTTTACTAGGTACTGGGCTTACTAGAATTTGACAACAGTAGCAATACAGCAGGTAATTGTGAGGTTAAGAACAAATTTCAGAGAGAGTGTATATTCCAATATGGTTCTTATGCTAAAGAAATACAAAAAATAGTAGAAGGAAATTGGAATACAATGAAATCTGAAGACATTATATACAACACTGTAGGAGAACATCCGGTGTATGTTCACAAAAATGGACAAAATTTGAACAGTAAATTTGAGCAAACCCATTACTAGTTTTAGTAAAGGAAAAGATGGGGGCATTCAGAAGTGTGGACAGCGCAATCAGTGTAGTGCCGTAATGGAAGGTACCTCTCACACTGGATTACACAAACAAAACTGTGGTTAGATTTAAGAATAGCAATTGCCACACCCAACATGTGATATATTTAGCAAAGTGTACAAATGCCCATGTTATTATGTGGGCAAGACTGACAGGTGTTTAAGGAACAGCATTTACAGTCATTTCTATTGTATAAGGAAAAAAGAAATTAAAAAATGCATTATACAGACACCTTGTCAAGAGTCCAAGTTGTGACACTTCTAAATTTGCAATATTAGAGCAAATAGTGGCTAATCGTAGGGGGGACAATATTTTTGTAAGAAACTAGGGGAAAGAGAAACCAGGTGGCAGATTTTGTTAAATACATCTATACACCCGGGTTTAAATTATAGTATTTCTATCAAGCCTGTATTGGAAAGTAAGAATTAAAAAGCACACAACACAAATAAGAGAGTATGTTGAATGGTGACTGGGTTGTATTAAAACTTTTTTATAAAAATACATGACAGTGTTTATAGATTATTTTAAACTATTTTACATCACTTTTTAAACTATTTTATACTATATTACACTATATTATATGTACAATACAAGTTATCCGTGGTGGTGTTGCTGCGGTAGCGTTGTAGTCTCACAGTAAGACGCTATCCGGTTCGACTCTCAGCTAGAGCATCTTCTGCGTCGAGACATGCGTGAATGGGCATTCCTTCGTTGAAGGTTGTGCGTCAGGGCTGGCAACTCGGTACGTAAAAATCAACTGCCAATCATTAGCGGTGGGGTTCCGCTGTGGCGACCCCTAACCGGGAAAAGCCGCAAGACAACAACAACATATGTACAATACAATTTATATTAGTGATAAAATGAGGTATTGAATGTGTAGTACGTAGGAGTGATTTTATTTAAGCACTGAGCCCTTTAAATGTTTGATTGATTTAGCAAATGGTATGTTTGGTTAGATGTATATATAAAACCCAGCATGAAATTAATGCATATGTTCTGATGAAGTCTATTTGAAGTAGATGAAAGCTCTTAATGTGTGAAGGGGTTCATTTTGTCAAATAAAGAAGTGTTTTAACAAGGAACTTTGGTGCATTCTGTGAATTCTGACACCCAGCACGGTGAACGGAGTTCTAGTTTATTTTTTCATTGCGTTGACTTTCGCTGACTGTGGTCATATTTACAGAGGCCTTCTGTGTTAGCCTGTACTTCAGAGACGTAGATACCAAACAGCAGAGGCCCCAAGACTGAACCCTGTGGTACTCCACTTGTCACTGGTTTGAAGTCAGATTTGGAGTATGCAACTTTTACAGTGTGGGTTCTGTCAGTGACCCAGTTGGCAACCCAACTTGTGACATAGGGATTTATACCTAGTTGAGTGAGTTTAGCTATAATTCCAGAATGGGGAACGTCTTAGCGAGGTCAAGATAAGCTGTGTGAACCACCTTACCCTCGTCTACGGCTTTGGTGACTTCCTCAAAGAAGTCTATCAGGTTCAAGAGGCATAACCTGACTAACAAACCCGAACTGGGTGAGGTCCAGAGTTTGGAGGTTACCAATGTCTGTTTACGAGTTCCATGATGATACGTTCAATGGCCTTGCAGACTAGGCTTGTCAGGCTAATAGGGCAATAATTCCTGGGATCAGTGGTGGCTCCCCCCTTTGTGATGTGGGATAACTGTTGCTGTGCGCCATTCAGTGGGCACAAAGCCTGATGTGAGGCTATGATTGAACATGGTGCTTAGGTGGGGAGCCAGTTCGTTCTGAAGTTTGTATAAAACATACAGACACTCAACAGGGAAGTCTCCAGGAACAAATGGTATGCCAGTGAAAGTTTGGAAGCTAGGAAGAAGCTAAAAGATCTGATAAGTTTTGTTAACCAATATTTTAAAAGGGGGGAAAGAGTACCATGCATCTTGGAAGAAAGCAAATTATTACCCAAAGAGGGTAAAGACCCTTCAGACCCAATATTTTGATGTTTTTTTATCAATGGGTGAAAAAAATGGTACAGCTGTGTGACAGCCTCTCTTTACCCTAGGCCAGTAATCAAACAGCCTCAATCCCTACCATTAAATCTGCTGAGAGATGGTCACTAAAAAAACAGAAATGGATTTACACAGTATTTTAAGATGCAGCTCTCTGAATCAAGCACAATTCCCCCTAAGAGCACACAAGGGACACGCTCCAGACCTGGGACTGGACTACCTGTCTCTCCAGATCCCAAACAAGAGTCACTTTGGAGCAGTGTGTCCCAGTTCCAAGTAGTTGACACACCCACACCTGGGTATTTGATTTACACTCCAAAAACACTTCTGTGCGCCAAAGAGAAATATTTATTGAGCAAAGCTTTCGGGTTAACCACCCTTCATCAGTACATAACATTGAAATCATTCTAGAATCATTTAAATAGGGAACAGCATTAAAACACATGATTCAGCCAGCCAAACAAAAACATCTTCCAATTATATACTAAAATACTACTTATTTACATAACAATTAAGACACTAATATATATATATATATATATATATATATATATATATATATATATATATATATATATATATATCTCTGGCGCACAGAAGTGTTTTTGGAATACTTGGAGTGACAGACCAGACCTTGTTTGTTTTATTTGATTAACACTCACACTCCTGGGAAAGGCTGGTACAGATTTACTAACTGTACCCCTTCTGACCAGACTATAAGGTAACTTCGATGCCACTGGTCCACCACTCTCAGACTCTTACAAGGGTATCTAATTATACTGAGTAAATCCAATACAAACATAAATGGAAGAGTGTAACCAAAGCAGACAGGCTTTTCGGAATGGCCAAGGTGTCACTCAAATAAGCACAAGTATTCTCAACACGTTAAATGTATTCTCTAAAAGACCAGCCACAATGAAAGGTATAAAAAAATTAATAAATAATAAAATAGAAAACACAATACTAAAAATTAAGTACAATTAAACATCAGAGTTTCAATCAGGAGAAAAAAAAGTAACATAGTTGGGCAGATTCAAACAGATGCAGAAAAATACTAATTAACTAATCTCACTTTATTTCCTGACCGTCTAAAGAATATTCTTTAGCTAACTCAATTAATACAGCAAGGCAAGATTAGATGCTGAGATGCTTACCTCCACAAGGCAAGGTGATGAGCTCCTCACTGACTGAAATGAACTAACTTAACTGACTGTGATAACTGTGATATATTTTTATCAGATTCCAAAGAAAACAAAACAAGTTGCTGTGCGAGTTCCATCCCCTCAGTGCTGGTTATAGACTGAAATCACATTTGATCACCTGACTCTAGTACAATACACATTCAGAGCTTTGCTAAGATCTCTTGCAGTATTTGAAAATTACAGAATTTTAAGAACTTCTACTCTTCCCTTCCAGAATTCTTTGTTTAAACATATGCGTTTAATCAGTTATAACCCAAGCATCTGTACAAGTCAGTGTGATAGCCAAATGGCACAAATTTATTTACAAAATTCCAGCTAGCTATCCTAGCATATGTTACACATGCACTGCCCTACTCTCCCTGGCACAGATGACAACCCCTCATCATCACAAGCTGATCGAACAGCATCAACTTTTTCTCCATGAGATAGCAGTACAGTGGAGATTTAGAAATATGCCCTTTCACCACTGTAATGTGATCTCAGCACTAGTACATTTAAACAGCGGGTGGGGTGGGTTGATATTTTGTGTTTTTGAGGAATGATTACGCTCCTGTAGAAGATATTAAAGAAGAGATGATACAAAATTGTGATGAGTTGGAAGCTCTTGATTATGGATATGGGTATCAAGAGACAAGCAATGAAAATGCTTTTAGTCTCTTAAGTTTTATATGCAGGCCAAGCATATCTTTATGAACCAGAGGAGAAGCAGTGCTTGACAGTAAAGTGCTGAAGGAATTTATTTGGGAGGGGAAGATGGCAAGAGTTAAGTGAGACAGGCTGATTCCACCCATAGAGCAATATGGCTTAGGATTACCTCATTTGGAGGGATACTTTACACAATTAAGGCTCATATACATAAACTCCATCTGAAAGCTATAAATCTAAGTAGAAAGGGATGATGGTAATGAAACAGTTCAAAAAATAAGAGTGTAAAATTTTCTATATAGGTCCATAAGGAGATTATAAATATAACTTTCTCTATGGTTCATGTTAAAGTAGCAGAAAGCATTCTAAGAACTAAACTAACACAGGAATGGTGACAGATAATTTTTACCAAAAGGGATGATTTCAAGTAAAGGTACAGAAATAGACAAGAGAGGGCTGAAATTTACTGGAGGAATTAAGCAAGTTAAACAATACATTAGCAGCAAGTAACTAGGAAGGCAAAAGTAACGGTGTGAGAAGATTAAGCCAAAGTTTGGAATGCAAGTTAGATGCTCCTCCCCTACCAGGGACGAATAAAAGAAAAAGACAAAGGGATAGGGGAGTGCTAAGTGAAAGATGAACTTCATTAGATTTTCCAGCTGTGTTTAGAACAAACTTATTGTTAAAGGGATAATTACTCGGTCACATAACATATTTCATGATAACAGACTCAATCAGAACAATCTAAGAAAGATGCGAAAAGAGAGTGTAAAGACAAGTTACACAGGAACAATGAGAGGACATTTGTACAGCTCTTGAGTATGCAATAAAGCCTAGAGGGTTTAGGATTTTGTTTAGAAGCATTTGCACAGGTATTTTTATACTCCAGGCAGCCTTCAGAGAATGTTTTCATCAGGCGGACAGCAAATGCTGGAGATGACAAGAAAAACAGGGGTAATTGGAAGCATTTTTGGGGGGGGAATACAATTGATTAGCAGATTTAAATGGGTCTACATCAAAATTCCTAAGAGGTAAAACGCCGAACGTGAAAACATAGAACCCAAAATATCAAATGGTGAAAATAGCGAAGCCCCGGAACATTGAAATCTTACCTAGGGCAAGATTTCGGTGAGCCGCTCCGTGGCTTCGCTATTTCCTCTGCTGTGGTGCAAGAGTTACGGACCTTAGGGTTAGGGTGCGAGTTAAGGTAAGTGGATAGTTAGTAAAGTATGTGTGGTTTAGTGTAGAGTTGGGTTTTGTTAACTGTATGTGTGTGGTTTATTTATTTTGGTGTGCTTGTGTTGTGTGTATGTTTCTTGGAACAGCAAATTTTTTCCCTGGGAAAAAAATTGTTATTCTGAGCATTCTATGTTTTTAATATTCGAAGTTCGAACATATGGTGTTCGACATTTTGGAATTTCAAATATATGATATTGACACGATTTAAACAGTTCTCTCAAAGTGTTTTGTTGGAAATGTTAGAGAAGCAAATGGTTGTAACTAAGGAAATTATTATTCTGAGCTGAGATATAGGATCCGAATTGCATAGGCATATCAATGTCTTATTAGGTTTAATGTTACTGGCTGCCAAAAACGCAATTATGAGAAAATGGAAATCAAAATCTAAGCTAAATGTAAATGAACTGAATATTGCACTCATGAAACATGTTTTTAGGTTAAAAATAAGGCCTCTCACCTCAGACAGGAAAAGAATAGTTCTAAGCTGACCAATAAAAATAAGTTATGTACTCACCATAACCTTCCATCTGAGTAGTTGTACTTCATTTGTTTTCAACCTGTGGGTCTATGGATCCGAATCTGATCAGACATGGCCACATAATCAGCATCTGATCTGAGCTCCAAGCTCCTCCTCTTACCCACAATGCCCCCCCCGTCTCCTTCCTCCCTTCAGATAGAGTTTGCTGAAGCGTATAACATAAGCCCGACCTAACAAAACCTTACCACTACTGGCCCTCCCAAAATTTCTCTACCAAGCATAGCCAATGAATCCTCTAGAATGTTCATCTACCATATACAAGACCAGGACCATAGTGACAAGGTCGGGGGAAGAAGGGGGGGGGTGGTTAAAGACAAATGAAGTACAACTACTCAAATGGAACGTTATGGTGAGTACATAACTTCTTTATCTGAAGTAGATGACTTAATTTGGCCTTCAACTTGTGGGACAGAGTCCCCAGCTACAAACACCTGGGTGGCCCTCATGGAAGGATATTCCAGAGCACCGTGGAGCCAAAAAGATGCCCTACTCCTGGATACAATGTCTAATTTGTAATGTGAGATGAAGGTATGAGATGAGGACCAAGTAGCTGCAGAACAGATATCATCCAGCGACACACTGGACCAAAAAGCTGCTGAAGTGGCCATAAACCTGGTGAAATGTGCTTTTGATTGACCTGGAGGGGAAATTCCTTTGTCAGAATATGCTCGAATAATACATTGGGAGATCAAACGAGCAATAATCATTTTAGAAATTGGCTTTCCTAAGAACAGTTTTGAGTAAGAGACAAACAACTGATTAGATTTGAGAAAGGATTTCGTCCTGTGCAGATAAAACCTCAACTGCCTGTGTACATCTATCAAATGTAACTTATATTCACCCTTGTTCTGAAAATTAGGAAAGAAGACAGGAAGATTTATAGTTTGATTAATGTTGGCTTCTGATGCCACTTTAGGAAGGACGGATTAGTGCACAGGGAAACCCTGTCCTTATGGGAAATCACGCAAGGAACTTTGATGGACAAAGACTGAAGTTCCGACACTCTCCTGACTGATGTAATAGCAACCAAGACGGCAGTCTTCCAAGAGAGATACTGCAAGTTGACTGAAGCGGCAGGCTCAAATGGAGAGGAGACTAAAACCTGCAATACAAAAGTGAGGCCCCACAGAGACTTAGGATCCTTTACCGGGGGTCTTAAAAGAAAGGTACCTTTAAGGAAGGTCTTGCAAAGTCTAGAAGAGGCTAGTGAAGAGCATTCTCTCTCACATGAAAATTAGAAATGGCAGCCAGTTGGACTTTAACCATAGAGGAACTAGCACCTTGTCAGAAAATTCCTGCCAAAAAATCTAATACCGCTGAGACGGGAGCTGTAAAGGGATCCGAATCCCATTGAGAAGCCATTATAGAGAATCATTTCTACTTGCTATGATATACTTTTCGTGTGGAAGATTTGTGAGCCACCACCAAAATGGATTTAACCGGAGAGGATAAACCAAGAGTCCTAATAATCCAGGGAACTGCAGCAGCCAAGCTGCGAGTTTCAGACTGTCCATGTCTGGGTGAGGAATCCCCATGGTATGTGAGATGAGATCCAGAGCCGGATTAAAGATCCATGGTAGAACTACTAGATGAGACCAGAGGGAAGGGAAACAGACTCAACGAGGCCAGAATGGGGCAATGAGGATTACTGTGTTCCCCAGCCTGCGAGCTTTCTGTAGGAACTTTGAAATGACAGGTAATGGGGGGTAGTCATAAAGACTGGGAGGCCAAGTATAGACCAGTGCATCTCTGGGGATCCCCCCCCCGGGGGGGGGGGGGTTCAGAGGGAAGAATGCACTGCATTTTGCGTTGGAAAGAGATGCGAAGAGATCGCAGCAAGGTTGACCCCACTTGAGGAAGATCTCTTTTGCTAATGAAGGATTCAGAGAGGACTCGTAAGGCATCAGAATAACCCTGCTGAGCTTGTCCGCTAGAAAGCTGAACATCCCGGAATGTGCGTTGCCACCAGAAAACGGCCGGTGGAAATCGCCCATTCCCACACTCTCATGGCTTCTCGACAAAGGGGGTAAACATCTGGTTCCTCCTTGTTTGTTGACATACCAGACTACTAACATGTTTTCTGTCTGGATCGCAATAGTCCCTAGAAAAAGATGGGCATGGAGAGCTTGCAACGTTATAAGCACCCCCCACATCTCCAGGACGCTGATAAGCAAACTGGTCTCAGGAGGGGACCATGTGTCTTGGACAGTCCTTCCCAAGCAATGCCCCCCCCCCCCACCATAGCTGAGAGCCATCACGGTCTCAGTGTTTCGGGAAGTGAGTGGAGAAAGTAGCACCCCCTGACTAGATCCGGGGAAAGAATCCACCACCAAAGAGTCCCTGCAGACCCGAGAGATACGGATTGAATGAGGTAGAGGAAGATCTACTACAGACCACTTGACTGCTAGCGTCCACTGAAGGATTCGCATGTGTAGTTGAGCAAGGGGTAGAAGAGTGATTGTGGCCACCATGGACCCCAGTGCCCGCAGAACTGTCTCTGCTGTAGGAAGTTGAGCATGGAGAAAGTAGGAGACATGAACTCTCAGACTGTGTACCCTTTCTGGGGTGAGGTAAACTTTCATTTGAACAGTATCCAACCGAGCACCAATGAATTCTAGAACTGGAACAGTAATCAGTGATGATTTGCCACTGTTGATGGTGATGCCCAAGCTGTTTGCCAACAGGAAATAATCCATGGCTCGGAAAAGTAGATACTTGGTGGGGGCAGCAAAGAGCTAATCATCCAGGTAAGGGAAGACCTGAACTCCCTGAAGCCTCGGGTGAGCCACTACAACTGCCGTCACTTTGGTGAACACCCTGGGGGCTGTGGTGAGACCAAATGGGAGGGTTTTGAACGGATACTGATTGGCTCCCAACCAGAAGCAGAGAAACCTGCGGGAGCGCCTGTCCATCTTGATATGATAGTACGTGTCCTGGAGGTCAATCGAGCACTTCAAATCTTTCTCTTGCAGGTAGGGCAGTATAGACTGAAGAGTGACCGTCTGGAATTTCTCCTTGGCTACTGAGAGGTTCAAGATGGGCAGATCCAGAATGGGTCTAAGGTCCCCTGTGTTCTTTACCACTAAAAATAACCTGGAATGAATACCCTATCCAGATTGGTCTAGGGGGATGGGTTGGATTACTCACTTTCTTAGCACCTTGTCTAGTTCTAGTGCTACCTCCCCTTTGCGTTTTGGTGGGAGAGGTGGTTCGGTGAAGGGGAAGGAATACCCTCTGGATATAATTTGCAATACCCAATGCTCTGATGTTATGGACTCCCAAGCCCCTGGGTGTAGCGAAAGGCGATCCACAACTGCCTCCAGTGACTAGGAGTTGGGCAGCCCCTCAAGGCTGCTGCGCAGGTCTGTCCGAGAAAGGTACTCAAGACCTGAAATTTCTCGGACCCCCTCTGCCTCCTGGATGGCATCTGTCATAACCCCCCTCTGCCTCCGGGGGAAGGTGAGTCCTGAGTGTCCCGGGAGAACTGAGACTTCCAAAAAGTACAGTTTTGTACCTACCATAAATGTAGATGTCCGATAGATATGCAACTGCAGTCATAACATATGGGTTTGTCCTGCCTCAGGCAGCCCTCGGTCGGCCGAACTCCAAAGTCTGGGTCCGGCGTCGGCTGGTGTCGCCTCCTCTCAGACGTCACAACGGCTGGAGTATAAAGGCATCGGCTGACGCCATCTTCTTCAGTGTTTCTTGCCCCAGATGCCAGGTGCCCTCCTAGGAAGGCTAAATTTGGTCAATGGATAAAAATAATCCCAAACATGCACAACAGTAATAAACAGATACACCATAGGAAATACCCCCCAGCTGATGGGAAAAGGGGTAGGGACCCAAAAAGAAGGATACAGAGGGGTAGGAGGGTGGGAAAATCCGACTGCAGTTGCATATCTAATCGGACATCTACATTTATGGTAGGTACAAAACTGTACTATGTCCTTCAAGAATGCAACTGCAGTCCTAACATATGGGTTGAATACCATAGCCAAGCTGGGGGTGGATGGAACTATGATAAGGATGGTGTAGCTAAAATCCCCTGCAGGACTGCCGAAGCGAAGCCTGCTCGGGATCTGGAGTATAAGGGCAGGTTGTAGTGCTTGGTAAATGTATGCACGGAGCTCCATGTAGCAGCCTCTAAAATGTCCTTTGTTGCCATTCCTCTTAGGAAAGCTGTGGAAGTGGCTATAGCTCTGGTGGAATGTGGCCTAATATTGGCTGGCACACCTTTTCCATGGAAAGAATAGCAGAATCTGATGCAATGTCCAATCCATTTTGAAATTGTTTGTTTGGAGATTGCTTTTCCTTGTACTCCAGCAGCATAGGCTACAAACAGTTGGTCAGACTTTCTGGTGGCCTTAGTTCTGTCCAAGTAGTAACGTAGTTGTCTGTGTATGTCCAAAGTATGCAGTAGTTTTTCCCACTTATTTTGAGGATTGGGGGAAAATGTAGGCAGGTGACTAGCTTGATTTAGAGACACCCTGGAAATAACTTTTGGCATGAATGTAGGACTGGTTCTTAGAGAAACCCTGTCTTGATGAAAAATGAGGAAGGGAGGCACTGCCATGAGTGCCTGTATCTCCGAAACTCTTCTTGCAGATGTGACTGCCAATAAGAAGACAGTCTTCCATGAAAGAAATTGCAATTCTGAAGTTGCTGCTGGCTCAAATGGAGGAAGAGTTAATTTTTCCAACACGTAGTTGAGGTCCCATGCAGGAACTGGCTGTTTTCTGGGAGGTTTGATATTCTTTATCCCTCTTAGAAACTGTCTTAGCAGAGGATGAGAAAACACTGGAGGGTCACAGTTGTATTTTGCTGAGATTGCTGAGGCATGAATCTTTATTGAAGAGTATGAGAGTCCAGTACGAAATAGTTCTGCCAAGTATTCTAATATCTGAGGGATACCCGGTAATGCTGTGTCCTGACCCCTGTTGGCATTCCAGATGCTGAATCTCTTCCACTTGGCTGAATAGGTTTTTCTGGTGGAAGGTCTGCGTGCTTCCAGCAAAATCTCTTACTGATTTGGAAAAAGAGTTAGGTGGAGAAGTCATGGTAGCCTCCAGGCTGTCAGATGTAATGTTTTCAGGTCTTGATGTACAGTCCTGTAATTGTGTTGTGTTAGGAGCAGGGGCCATAGGGTCAGAGGCCATGGTTTGGTCCGAGTCATGGTCAATAGCAATGGGTACCAGTGTTGCCTTGGCCAGTCTGGAGCTATCAAGATGCCTGTTGGTTGCTCTGCTTTGATTTTCAGTATCACCTTGGTCAGCAGAGGCAGAGGAGGGAATGCATAAATTTTTAGAGAATTCCAGCTGAAGGAGAGAGCATCCGTTTTCCAGGCTAGAGGATGGTGAGTCCTTGTGCAGAACTTTTCCAGGTGATTCAAGTGGGAAGCAAAAAGATCTACGTCCGGTCTTCCCCATGTCTTTGTCAGTTGAGAAAATGTGAGGGTGCAGCATCCATTCGTGTGGATCCATGAAGTTTCTGCTCAGCTTGTCCGCCAGTACATTGACTTTGCCTGGTACAAACTGGGATTGTAAATGTATCTTCAGGCTCAGGGATTTTTCACAGAGAAGCATTGTTAGTCTGCAGAGGGGATAGGAATGAGTGCCTCCCTGCTTGTTTATGTACCACATGACAGTGGTGTTGTCTGTCCTTATTAGCAAATGTCCTTGTTGTAGTGATTTTTCGAAAGTCTCGATTGCATGTATCACTGCCAACATCTCCTTTTGGTTTATGTGCAGATGTCTTTCCTTTGGCGTCCAAAGACCTTGAATGCATCTGCCCTCCATGTGCGCCCCCCATCCATGGTCTGAGGCATCTGTTGTAATCATTTGGCCTGCTTGAGGTCTGTTGAAAGACATGCCTTTGTTTAGCTGACTGGCTTGAGCCCACCATAAAAATTCCTTTTGCAGACATGGAATAAGTGGGATTATGTCCTCGAGGCTTTGGCTGTGTTGAGACCATACGTTTTTTAAATACCACTGCAGCTTTCTCATATGAAGTCTTGCCAAAGGTATCAGAAGGATGCAAGATGCCATGAAACCCAGGGCCTGCAGGATTTTCCTTGCAGTCAGCTGGGAGAGTTTTGCTAGGCCTTTGAAGCACTCTGGTAAATGCCGCTGTTTTTCCTCTGTAAGGTAGGCCATTTGGTTTTCTGTGTCCAGTTTGGCTCCTAGGAAGATAATCTGTTGGGATGGCAGTAGTTTTGACATCTGAATGTTGACTGTGTATCCCAAGGCCTGCAGTAGATGCATGACATAGTCCAAATTTTCTTTTAAGGTTTGTTTATCTGCTTGTATGAGGCAGTCGTCCAAGTAGGGGTATTATTTGAATCCCCTGCAGTCTGCAGTGTGCCACTACTGATGCCAGGCATTTCGTGAACACTCTGGGCGCAGTAGATAAGCCAAACGGCAATGCTGAGAATTGATAATGCTCTGTCCCTGCAAGAAATCTGAGGTATCTTCTGCAGCTTTGTCTGATTGGGACATGCAGGTATGCCTCCTTGAGGTCCAGAGTGACCAGTCAAGACCCCTTGCCCAACATGGGAAGGAGTTGCTGCAACGTCAGCATTTTGAACTTTGGCACAATAAGAAATGTGTTTAGAGTTGACAAGTCCAGTATGGGTCTCCATTTGTTTTCTTTTCTTGGAACAAGGAACAGTCTTGAATAAAATCCCTGGCCTCGTTCCTGAGGAGGAACCCTTTCTATTGCTTTTATACTTAACAGCTTGGAAACTTGAGTGAGTGCCTCTGCCCTTTGATGATGTGGCAGGTTTGGCATGCCTTGTCTTATTGGTAATGTGCGGAAGTGGAATCTGTAACCTTTGTCTATCAAATCCAGAATCCAGTTGTCCTTGGTTAAGATATGCCAGTTTTGTGAGAATAAGGATAATTTTCCGCCCAAAGGTGCTTCTCTTTGAACCTTTGTAGGCGGTACGAAAGTCAAGTCATTGTGATTGTCCTTGTGGTGCAGCTGAACTGTCTGCGCCACTTCTTTGATTTGGAGGTTGCCATTGGCGGCCCCTGTAAGATTCTCGGTATTGCCCTCTACCTCAGGCACGTCTGCTTTTTCCCCTTTGAAACTAGTCAGAGCCGGGGACGGACCAATTCTTTGAGGGCCAGTTTCTGCTGAATCTGGGTGGCTGAACCTGAAGGAAATCCTTGACTGTCTGTACTGACTGCTTTTTCCTCTATGGATTTCAATACATCTTGTGCATTAGCACCAAAAAGCTTCTGTTTTTCCAAAGGTGCATCCAGTAACTTTACTTTAACATGGTCAGGCAAAGACTGATCCTTTAACCAAGCATGTCTACGTATCACAGCCCCAATTATAGCAGCCCTACATGAAGCTTCCAGTGCATCATAACCACACTGCAGAAAATGGTTATTAACCTGCTGAGTGTTATGTATATGATCCTGCAATGCCTTTCTATCAATAGGCTCAGGAGAGGCTAACTTTTTCTGTAAATCATCGAGGAGAAAATCTTGGTACTGAAACATGTGAAAAAGGCAATTAAGTGACCTCATGGCTAGGGTAGTAGAAGTATATACTTTTTTACCCCATCTCTCCAGGGACCTTGCTTCTCTGTCCGCTGGCAGTGGGTTTTTGGCAGAGGAGGAAGCCACTCCCTTGGGGCCCTGTGAAATAGTTTCTAGATCCACAGAGTGGGCCTTAAAAAGGTGCTTGTGAGTGTCAGGGACCCTATAATATCTGTCCGGCTTGACAGGAGCAGGAGGAAGAGAATCAGAGTTAGCAATGGAGTCAGAGAAAACATCATCCAAAACATCCATAACTGGTGGAATAGCCAAAGGTCTGTGCTGAGGAAGCTTGAGGAAGGTACGAAGCCTTTTCCTGGAGTTAGAGAATTCCTGACCCTGCCATTGAAAATGTTCCCTCATGGAATGCAGGACTTCACCAAATGAGAAATCCTCTGGAGGGGAAGCAGAGGGAATTGATTCCTCAGCATCAGAGTCCTCGTAGGCCTGGAAGGATTCTTCTTGGGTATCAGAATGCTCAGAATCCCCAGAGGCTTCATCCGAAGAGAGGTCGTCCGCCTGCTCAGTTCTAGGCCTTTTCTCTGCAGGTGGCTGAGAACCCCTGTCCGGATGAGGCTGAGACCCCCTGATAAGGGAAATAAGATCTGCAGCCAGGGACATGATCTGCTTATCAGAAGAAGGGGCCTGGGCAGGTTTAGGATGGGCCTTGGCCTGACTGGCGGCCTTAGCACGCGCAAAGGCCTTGATGGAAATGGATACAGGAGGCCTAGCAGCCCCAAGTGCAGGCGTAACCTTGTCCACAGAAATGGTGTCGGGTAGATCCAGAACTTCGGTTTCCAGAGGAAAATCAACAACCGGCACCGGAGAGATCTCCAAGACCAAAGGTCAGGTTAACGCTGTGTCGTCGGCCTGGAGCGGTTGATGTACCACTTCTGAAGGGACCGGAGCACTAGCAGAGGGTTTAGGAGTAGCATCAGTAGTGGACGCGGACCGAGGATGTCGGTCCCGGTCCTTGCGTTTTTTAGCAGATAGGGTTGTCGGTTGATCAGACGGCATGATATACGCAAAAGATTCACAGAAAAAGTCCCGGAGAATTCTGCCCGGCGCCTGAGAGTGCGCTTATTAAAGCAAGCACAGGCCGAGATGTCGTGGTCTGGGCCCAGGCAAGGAAGGCAGAGAGAATGGAAGTCCTTATGAGGTATTTGTTTACCACAAGACAAACAATTATTAACTTTCTCAATTTGTTCTGACATCGGCTGAGGCAAGAATAAATGATCCCCAACGGGGTACTTAGCTTTTAGATGACTTTGGTACTGAAAACACAGG
Organism: Protopterus annectens; assembly: GCF_019279795.1. Lineage (NCBI taxonomy): Eukaryota > Metazoa > Chordata > Ceratodontiformes > Protopteridae > Protopterus > Protopterus annectens. The sequence continues at coordinate 1,363,331,786 of NC_056747.1, forward strand.
AGCTGACCGACCGGCACTTGCGAACTGCTTCTGCTTCGGGCACCGTGCGGCAAGAAAGACTTAAGAAGATGGCGTCGGCCGATGCCTTTATACTCCAGCCGTTGTGACACCGGAGAGGAGGCGACACCAGCTGACGCCGGACCCAGACTTTGGAATTCGTCCGACCGAGGGCTGCCTGAGGCAGGACAGCCAATATGTTATGACTGCAGTTGCATTCTTGAAGGACATCCACATCTTCTTTGGCCCTCTCTGATTCCTTGAAAAGGAACTTTGAGAGGCAGAGAAGCGGATCCCGATAAGTGTCTTCCCGTCTTTCTCACTCTGGACGAATGTGTCACAAACTGTTTTCCCAAACAGGGAAGAAACATCATAAGGGGCATTTGCAAATAATGCCTTGAAGGGTTCCATGAATTGACACAGCCAGAGCCAGGCGTGGAGCCTCATGGCAACGCCAGAACTGGGTACCCTGGAGGCACCGTCCATAGCATGGCAAAGCAGACGCATGGACATGTTTGCCACTGCTTTGAGAGTGGCAGTTGAATGACGTGTGACATGTAGTTCAGTGCCCTTATGGTAAAAGGTTGCTGAAGCATACACCCACTTGCCAAGAAGGTCCATGGTCCTCGATTCCTGGTCAGAAGGATGGACCATAGAGCTCTCCTGCGCGAGCTCGTTTTTCGTGGCGGCAGCCACCAACATAGCATCTACAGGGAACACCTTGCTCCAACTTGCCCTGTCTGGTGGGGAGCTTAGACTTTATCTGGGTACCTAGTGATGGGCTCCACGGTGTCCGGTTCCTTCCACACCCAAGTTGTCATGAGGTCCACAAGTGGATTCACGGGAGGGGACATCCAGGAAGCAGATGGGCCTGTGCCGAATGCCTCTACAAACAGTGACTCATCCAAGGTTGGTTTTTTGGGCAGACCACCCCTCTCTGGCGAAGGAGTTCCATGATGTCTCCAAAGGAGACATCCTTGGGGGATGATCGGGCGGAACCTTCCCCTTCCTTCAAGTCAGTGTCTTCAGTCAGGACTCTGGAGAAGAATCCAAGTGCCTCCTTTTGCACATCCGTTTGTAAGGAACCTCCTGAGTGGGACTCTCTGGGGGGGAACTCCCAAACCTCTTGTTGCTTCCTCATGTGGGCTTCCTGAGGCAAAACTTGCCAGAATCTCCCTGAAATGGCAGGATGGTCGTGGCAGTAACCAAAACAGAGGAAGTCAGGGGGGAGTCTGAGAATGAAATGATCAAGGGCCTCGATGAACTCGAGAACACTCTCTCCACCACATCAAAAGCCGAAGGAGAGCGGGCATCCTGAGAAACCATCGGAGCTGTTCCCCCTTGGATCTGATGTGGGAGTCGGAGCCAAGACAACGAGGGAAAGACTGCGCTCCGACAAACTTGGAGCCGACAGAATCCCCTCCGATCAGACACTGAGGCTATGGCTCCAAGAGCTTGAATCTGACCTGGTCAAATCAAAAACACTCAAGGCAATGGCCGGCGTCAAGGTACAGGGTACCATCGGCACCGACCAAGAGTCCTCGGATCCAAAGACTCCAAAACGAAGGATGGATTGGAGAAGGAAATATTGGAGTGAAAAAAGTCTGTGAACTCCCCGCTCTGGAGGGAGATGAGCCCAGCAAGACTCCCATCTGGATTTGGGTGCAGATGAACTTCCGTATCATCCTGTCCATCTTAGCCTCGTTAAGACTACGGGTAGACTGGGAGGAAGCCACAGACACTGACCGGGAGTGCCGATGAGAGGACATCCTTATTGGAGACCAAGCTATCTCAGGGAAGAACCTGGGAGAGTGGAGTCAGAAGGTAATGGGCCTGGTGGGGGTTTTGGCCTTGGGTAGAGGCCCCACCAAAGCCGAATGGCCTACAGAGCATTTATACGGTCTCTCTTTCTTATGGTGCCTCTCTCCTTCCACAGACCTCTTGGCAGGAGTTTGAGTCCCCGAGGTCTGGGGAGGAGAAAGTACAGTTGTGTACACTTACCATAAATGTAGATGTTCGAGTGTATTCACTGTATCAGTCATCACATTTGGGTTATCTGCTTGCAGTAGCCCTCAGTCGGTCTGATTAAGTCTTTGGTCTTGCGTCAGTTGCAGTCTCTTCTTCTGTGACGTCAGGTTGTCAGGGGTATAAAACATGCAGCCGACGCCATTACATCAGTTTTTCTTGCCGCAGATGTCAGGTACCCCCTAATGGGAAGCAATTAAATCTATAAATATACAAGGTTATGCCTCCAAGAAAAAGCAAATACACCAAAAAGCTTTTAAGCATAGTAAAGGAGAGTACAGGTATAGCCAAAAGAAGTCAGGGGGTTGGAGGGAGGATAACCAGGACTGCAATAGTGAATACACTCTAACATCTACATTTATGGTAAGTGTACACAACTGTACTATGTTCTTCGTGTTTCACTGTTGCAGTCATCACATTTGGGTAGATTCCCAATGCTAAGGATGGGAGGAGGAATTTAAATAGCATTAGGACCACCTATAAGGCCCTGCAAGACTGTAGTGGCAAAGCCAGCTCTGGATTTAGAGAAAATTGGCAAATGGTAATGCTTGGTGAAAGTATGCACAGATTTCCATGTAGCAACTTCTAGGAAGTCCCTGGTACGGACACCTCTGAGAAGGCTGTAAAGGTAGATGCAGCCCTGGTTGAATGGGGGTCTGATCCCCTGTGGGATAGGTTTTCCATGGTGCTTACAGCAGAAATGAATGCAACGGCCTATCCATTTAGGAATGGTTTGTTTGAAATGGCCTTTCCCTCTGTCCCTGCAGCAAATGCCACCAGTAGTTGTTCAGATTTCCTTTGAGGTTTGGTCCTGTCCAAGAAGAATCTAAGTTGTCTGTGCACATGTAAGGAGTGCAGTATCCGTTCTCCTTTGTTCTGTGGATTAGGAAAGAAGGTTGGCAAATGAATGGACTGATGAAGGGCCACACTAGATACCACCTTGGGCATGAAAGATGTACTGGTCCAGAGGGACACCCTGTCCGCATGAAAGATGAGGAAAGGCTCCACTGCCATAAGGGCCTGTAATTCAGATACCCTTCTTGTTGAAGTGATTGCTAAAAGAAAAGCTGTTTTCCAAGAAAGGAATTTTAAATCTGCAGTAGCAGCTGGCTCGAAAGGAGGAAGGGCGAGTTTCTCCAATACAAGGTTAAGGTCCCAGGCTGGAGTTGGAGCTCTCCTGGGTGGTCTTAAATTTTTGGCCACTCTAAGCAACTGCTTGAGCAGTGGAGGAGAGAAAAGGGGAGAGGTTCTGTTATAATGAGCTGAAATGGCTGAGGCGTGAATTTTTATTGAGGAAAAGGATAGGCCCTTGTGAAGCATCTCAGTTAAGTATTGTTATATCTGAAGTAAATTGGGGACTGCTGTGCTCATCCCTTGAGATTGGTTCCAGGCACAGAACCTTTTCCATTTTTCAGCATACAATTTTCTAGTAGTAGGCCTCCTTGCCTCTAAAATGATATCCATCACTGGTTTACAGAGGGATGGGTAAATGAGAAATTAGGTAAATTAGCCAGGCTGCTAGATTCAGTGTTTGAAGCCGAAGGTGCAAAATCTCGTTCTCCTGCTGAGACAGCAGGGTAGGAGTCTGAGGCAGGTGCCATGGAGCCAACAGTGACACACTGCGCAAGAGGGGGTTACCAGTGTTGGCGTGGCCAGTCTAGTGCAATCAAAATCGTCCTTGGCTTGTCTTGCTTGATCTTTAGTAGTACCTTGGAGAGCAGAGAAGGAAAGGCATAAACTGAGTTTTTTCCAGCTGAAGAAGGACAGAGCATCCACTTTCCAAGCTTGTCTGGGGAATCCTTGTGCAAAATTTGTCCAACTGATAGTTATGATGGGAAGCAAACAGGTCTATATCTGGGCTCCCCCATTTGCTTGTCAACATGTTGAAAATCCTTGGTTCCAGTTTCCACTCGTGTGGGTCCATGAGGTTTCTGATTAGTTCGTCTGCCAGTGTATTTAGTTTCCCTGGCAGAAATTGAGCTTGTAGATGCACTTGGTAAGCTCAAGGCTGTGTTCCACAATGCCATGGCTAGTCTGCAGAGGAGGTAAGAATGCGTACCCTCCTCTGCTTGCTTATGTACCACATAACAGTGGCGTTGTCCGTCTTTACCATTAATTGTCCTGGAAGAATGTGGTCCTTGAAGGCTGTCAGAGCATTCTGTACAGCTAACATTTCTTTTTGACCGACATGCAGAGGTGCATTTGACTTGGGTTCCATTAGCCCTGAATGCACTTCACTGCCAGGTGAGCCCCCCCCCCCCCATGCATAGTCTGATGTGTGTAAGGGTTTGGGCGGCAGGGAGTAGTGTGAATGGTAGTCCATTGTTTTGGCGGCAGGTCTCTCCCCAAAGGAACTCTAGGCATAGCCAAGGTATGATAGGAATAATTGCTTCTAGAGCCTGAAAATGCTGACACCATAGGCTTTTTAGATACCATTGTAGTTTCCTCATATGCAATCTTGCATATGGAATTAGAAGAATGCAGGAGGCCATGAACCCCAAGGCTGGTAGTATTTGCCTTGCAGATAGCAAGGTTTTTGTGGCCACTTGTTTGAATAGGTTGTCAAATGAATTTGTTTCTCTGGCGTGAGGAAAACCATCTGGGAAGTTGTATTCAAGCTTGCTCCCAGGAATATAATTTGTTGACAGGGTACCAGGTGAGATTTCTGTTAGTTTATGGTGTACCCCAGACAAGTTAGAACCCTTTGTACAAAGGCAAAATGATTCAAAAGTATGTCCTGGCTTTCTGCCTGAATTAAACAATCATCCAGGTATGGGTATATTTAAATATTTCTTTGCCTGCAAAAAGCAATGACTGGAGTTAGCCACTTTGCGAATACCCTAAGCGCAGTAGATAAGCCAAAGGGCAGTGCAGAGAACAGATCGTGCGTGTGGCCTGCTTTGAAGCATAGGTATCTTCTGCAAGGTTCCCCGATTGGGATGTGCAGGTATGCTTCCTTTAAATCTAGTGTTGCCAACCAGGCATCTTTGCCTAGCATAGGAAGCAACTGGTGAAGAGTCAGCATCTTGAATTTTGGAATCGCCAAAAAGGTGTTTAGAGTAGAGAGGTCCAGGATAGGACGCTATGAATTGTCTTTTCTGGGTACCAGGAAAAGTCTTGAGTAGAAACTTTGTCCCTTTTCCTCTTCTGGTACCAACTGAATAGCCCCTATGCTTAAGAGAGAGAACTTGCTTTTGGGCCTCTGCCCACTAATTTGGAGGTAGATCCGGCCAACCGCTTGGAGTTGGTAACGTGTGGAAGTGAAATCTGTATCCTTGGGACACTATTTAAAACCCATATGTCCTGTGTAGGGTCCCCAGTTCTTTGCATGAAGTGCAATCTTTCCCCCCAAAGGGGGAGTCAGTTGAGAAGTGCTTGGAAGTTTTAAAAAGAAGTCATTGAGACAGTTTACCATGGGGGAGTATTATTACTCCCAGATTTGGAAGTGGGGGCCCCCCACTGCTTAGTCCTGTGTGAACCCTGGAACTGAAGCCTGGGTACTCTGCTGGATCTGGGTTTGGACTGAGAAGGTCTGGAAGAGGCAAGAAAAGACCAATTCTTAGAAGGCCAATGCCTACTAAATCTTTGAGGTTGTACTTGTAAAAAATCTTTAACAGTGTGCATAGATTTAATTTTTTCCTCCATCGTTTTAAGAACTATTTCTGCCTTGTTGCCAAACAGATGGTCCTGATTTAAGGGAGCATCCAGTAATTTCGCTTTAACATGATCTAGCAAGGATTGCTCCTTAAGCCAAGCATGCCTAAGTACAGAGCCAGTGACAGCAGCCCTGCAAGATGCCTCTAGTGAATCAAAACCACATTGCAAAGTATGTTTTCCAACTTGTTCAGATGAATGCAGTAAATCCTGTAAATCCTTATTTTCAGCACAATAAGGAATCAACATAATTTTCTGTTTAAGCAATCCAATAATATGCTGCTGATACTGTAACATATGAAACTGGCCAGTCAAGGCCCTAATGGCCAAAGTTGCAGAAGTGCATACCTTCTTACCCCATCTATCCAGCGCCCTGGAGTCACCATCAGAGGGGGTAGGATTTTTGGCAGTAGTAGCTTTAATGCCTTTGGGTCCCTGTGAAATGGGTTCAGGATCCGCAGTAGGATTTTTGAAAAGGAACTTGTGAGAGTCAGGAACCCTGTAATATCAGTCAGCTTCTTTGGGAGCAGGAGGTAGAGAGTCAGGGGCCAAGCTAGATTCCGAGAAGGCATCATCGACAATGTCCAGTACAGGAGTTATAGCTAAAGGCCTGTGCTGGGGCAGGAGTAAGAAATCCCTAAGCCTCTTTTCAGAATCAGAGAAATCCTGACTTTCCCAATGAAAAATGCTCCCTGAGAGTATGCAAGGTTTCACCAAAAGAAAAATCTTCTTTTTGGGGGGGGGGGGGAGGCAGAGGGAATAGAGTCCTCAGCATCAGGATCCTCATAAGTAGATGAGGGTAAATCTGGTCATCAGAGGAAACAGAAATTCAGAATCCTGGTCAGAAGTATCATAAGCAAACTCAGTCCTAGTTCTCTTAGAGGGGGAAGGTTGGCTTCCCCTGAATAAGGTCTTCAGCCATCCTTATTTTTTTTTTTAGGCATAGAGGCCTGACCATGCTGTCTGGGCATCAGTTTTCTAGGCATGGTTTGAGTTTTAGGCCTTGAAGAAGAAGATGGCATCCGTTTAATATGCAAGTCTGTAGGCCTAAATACACCCTCAGAAGCCGGTGCCTGCACATCGGCTCCAGACCCATCCAAGGTAGCGACATCCGCAGGTTCCACAGTTGGAGCATCTCACGGCATACCTGACTCCGAAAGGGTCTCAGTAGAGGCCTGCGAATCTGAAGTAGTGGGTATCAGGGGCTGCTAAAGCGCCTCACTGAGTACCGGCGACTGGCTTAGAAGCATTGTCAGGAGTTTTGGACCTAGGCGGCCTGTCTCTGTCTTTATCTTTGCATTTTTCTGGAATGTCGGTAGTCTGACGGCTTACCGAAGACATATCAGGATAATTGAACTGAGCACCAAAATATTTAGAAGCGTAAATATACAGACAACGGATAGTTTGTGGTTTAAATAAGGCACAAAACTGACAGCGAGGTATGTCGTGGTCAGGCCCTAGGCAAGGAATACAGCACGAATGAAAATCTTTATGAGGTATTTGCTTTACGCAAGAAATACAATTATTTACTTTTACTGACATTGGTTTAGAGCAAGAAAAGGTTTCCCCAATGGGGTACTTAGTTTTTAGTTGAAGACTTCGGTTCTGAAACTCGAAAACAAAAATTTCAGGAGTCGGTCGACCGGCACTTGCGAACTGCTTTTGCTTCGGACACCTCACGGCAAGAAAGACTGATGTAATAGTATCGACTGCATGTTTTATACCCCTGACAACCTGACGTCACTGAAGAGACAGCAACCGATGAAGGACCCAAGACTTTGTTAATCAGGCCAACTGAGGGCTACTGCAAGCAGATAACCCAAATGTGATGACTTGAACAGTGAAACACGTAGAACATGATGTAGAAGTGGCAGTCAAAGAGGCCGAAGCCGGGGTTGCAGTGACAGCCGTCCCCGATGAGGGAAGCAATCCCTTCAGAATGAGCTTATACCTCCTGTCTTTGGTTGAAGCCCATGCCAATAGTACAGGGGGTAACGCAAATGGGCAGCACCCAAGCAAACTACACACAGAGTGTGGCCATCGGCTGGACAGAGTTTATGGCCACACTCTATGCCCTTCCTAAAACCTAGCTTAGAGGGAATATCTGCCATACTCCTTGCCTGGAAGGAAAACGCACAGGCACACACACACTCACTCACAGAGAAGATAGGAGTACAAATGCCAAAGGGGGGGGGGGGGGGACTACAACAACAAAACCTTTTTTTTTTTTCTTTCTTTTCACTAAACCAACATCCAAAGTGGGTAGAGGAGGTGAAGGAATAGGAAAGTACAGAAAAGGATAAAGAACTCTCAAAATGCAATCACTTACCACAGAAAAAAACAGTTGGAGCTAGAGACCACGATGCTTAGCTATTCAGCAGCAAATGAGATCTGAAAGGTGGAAGGAGACGGGGCATTATGGGCAGGGGGAGGAGCTTGGAGCTCGGATTAAATGCTGGTTATGTGGCCGTGTCCGATCCGATTCGGCTCCATAGACCCACAGGTTGAAGATCAAATGAAGTCAACTACTTCAGATCCAAATAACTACCGGCTTATGCCATGCAGTCTATGTTATTTTTTTGTATGAAGCTTGCTACCATAACTTACACAGTTTAACGCTGCATTACAGGATGGAGGCTTACTTAGTCATCTGATCTTCTATGATGCAATCGCATGCCAATACTGGATAAAATTATCAGTCATGACACAATCACATACCCATAATGGATAAGAGTATCAATGTTTATAAGCAAAGTAAGAGGAAGACAACATACGCATCACTGGCTGGCTGATGGCCTCCTCCTTGCATGTCCCACCTTCCATGTTCTCTATCAGGGTGAGGAAGAAATCCATGATGTGCATTTGAGAACAGAGTAAAATTTCCTTCTTTCTAGTCTCCTACAAAAGTAAAAACAGAATAAAAAACACGCACAATGTCTAATGCATTAAAATACTCTGTCGTAAAGAGAATCAAGATTCCACGGCTCTTCTTTAATACAGGTCTCCTCCAGTTACCACCCTTCTGCTAAATTTAGAAAATGGGTCTTTTTACACTTGAAACAGTGAGGATGTCCCAGCACGTTACTCACAATCAGAATGGTCTTACTTATTTCAGGTTTAAACCCTGACTCACTCACGCTATTAAGAACCTGTCTTGCTCTACGAACTTAAATACAAATTTCTGACCATCACTAGTAAGATTGTTTAAATGTCTCCATAGTATAAAAAATTAGAAAAGCAAAGCCAGGCGTACAATGAACAGGGTAAAATCAGACAAAATGTCTATGCATATTTGTACCACTTGTCATATGAGCAGTTTGTGCAGGAATACAGAAACAGCTGACACAGGCACTACTAGTTACCTTCAAGGGACTACCTATTCACAGAGGTGCCTACAAGACTATCCAAAGTACAAAACGGTGACCTGCATTACGGAGAGGCTTATTATTAAATTTGGAATGCAGCAACACCTAGTTAAAGCTAATATAGAGAAAGCAGGGGCAAAAACCCTGAATGAGGGTGTTAGACAAAGAAAACGGCCATTGAAAACTTGATTTTGGTGCAGTTTGTAAACTGGTGTTTGGAACAAGATGGATTCACTAGTCCAACATATGTAGTGTCATGTGTGTTCCTTTTACAGAACATGTTGTATCCTATAACAGCAGGGCTTCTAAACTGGACACTATACGGGCTACCAGGGGATCAAAAACATTCCCTGCACAATACCAGATGGTTAGTCACACACTAAAAACATTAACATGCTCAGTTTAGCCTGTCTGCTTTTTTATTGCACAACTCTAATCGGCGAGATTAATCATGATCACAGTTTCCAGTTTGTTCTACAATATCCCATGAAATGCACAGGTCATTCAATTACTGGGACTATAAAGTACAGTTGTGTAAAATCTTACCACAATCTTCACTGATGCAGTATTCTTTACATAAGGGATCTCCTGCCTAGGATGGCCCAACATCTGGCCCGTAACCCACAGCCTTTAGATCTTATAAGTACCATACATATGCTCCTCATTCACTGTGTAGGGCATAAAGGTGACTGACGCAAACACTCAAAACTGAATTGCCCCAGGAGGAAGAAAGTGCCCTCATGGACGAGAGAACATGTACATCTAGAAGGTAAAGGAAGCAACAGCCCCATTGGCCAAAAGGGTAACATGACACAGGCACAAGGGCTAGGAATGAGGGGAGGAGGGAGGGACTGAATACTGCAACAGTGAAGAAAAGGACAGACTGTTAAGGCCAGATTTTCCCTAGCTGCACTATGTCCTTCCAGCTCACTGTTGCAGTACTCTTTACATAAGGAAGAGTAAAAGAGCTAGGAAGGTAGCTGGGAGGAGGAAGGCAGAGAGGAGCCCTCTATAAATCCATTAGAATAGCCTAGACAAAATTCACCCTGGCCATAGGAATAACATCCAATTTATAATGTTTAGAGAAAGTATGAACAGAAAACCAACTAGCAGCCTCAAGCATGAAACTGCTGTCCAAACTGTTGAAAAAGGAACCAGTTGAGACAACTGTCCTAGAATAATGTGCCTTTACAAATGAGAAAGACATTTTCCATGAAAAGAATGACAAAAGGAAATGTTATCAGAAATCCAGGATGAGACAGTGTGATTAAAAATAGCCAAACCCAAAGTCATGGGATGACTAGAAACAAAAAGTTGCTCAGACTTGCAAAATGCCTTTGTTTTATCTAAATAATACAGGATGCGTGTCTGTGGATCCCCGTGAAGAACCCTCTCACCGGCACAGGATGTGTGTCTGTGGATCCAAGGTGTGAAGAACCCTCTCACCGGCACAGGATGTGTGTCTGTGGATCCAAGGTGTGAAGAACCCTCTCACCGGCACAGGATGTGTGTCTGTGGATCCAAGGTGTGAAGAACCCTCTCACTGGCACAGGATGTGTGTCTGTGGATCCAAGGTGTGAAGAACCCTCTCACTGGCACAGGATGTGTATCTGTGGATCCAAGGTGTGAAGAACCCTCTCACCGGCACAGGATGTGTGTCTGTGGATCCAAGGTGTGAAGAACCCTCTCACCGGCACAGGATGTGTGTCTGTGGATCCAAGGTGTGAAGAACCCTCTCACCGGCACAGGATGTGTGTCTGTGGATCCAAGGTGTGAAGAACCCTCTCACCGGCACAGGATGTGTGTCTGTGGATCCAAGGTGTGAAGAACCCTCTCACCGGCACAGGATGTGTGTCTGTGGATCCAAGGTGTGAAGAACCCTCTCACCGGCACAGGATGTGTCTGTGGATCCAAGGTGTGAAGAACCCTCTCACCGGCACAGGATGTGTGTCTGTGGATCCAAGGTGTGAAGAACCCTCTCACCGGCACAGGATGTGTGTCTGTGGATCCAAGGTGTGAAGAACCCTCTCGCCGGCACAGGATGTGTGTCTGTGGATCCAAGGTGTGAAGAACCCTCTCGCCGGCACAGGATGTGTCTGTGGATCCAAGGTGTGAAGAACCCTCTCGCCGGCACAGGATGTGTGTCTGTGGATCCAAGGTGTGAAGAACCCTCTCGCCGGCACAGGATGCGTGTCTGTGGATCCAAGGTGTGAAGAAGCCTCTCACCGGCACAGGATGCGTGTCTGTGGATCCAAGGTGTGAAGAACCCTCTCACCGGCACAGGATGCGTGTCTGTGGATCCAAGGTGTGAAGAACCCTCTCACCGGCACAGGATGTGTGTCTGTGGATCCAAGGTGTGAAGAACCTTCTCACCGGCACAGGATGTGTGTCTGTGGATCCAAGGTGTGAAGAACCTTCTCACTGGCAGACTGTGGAGGAGAAAAAAAGGAAGGAAGGTGAACAGGCTGATTAAGGGACAACTTATTACCCACTTAGGGCAAGAAAGAAGGATCAACTCAGACATTCCATCTGTGAAAAACTAAAACTGAAGGAATAGCCATGACAGTCTGAAGTTCACGTGCTCTCTTGGCTGAAGTAAGAGCCAAAAGAAGAACAGTCTTCCAAGTACAATTTTGCAAGAAAGCTGAACTAGCAGGTCCAAAAGGAGCCAGAGTCAATTTTGCATGTACAAAACTGAGGTCCCCAGGAGGAGGAACAGGCTTTCTGGGGAGGCCTGATATGAAGGATGCCTTTAAGAAATTGCTTACCCTCAAACAGAGAGGCCAAAGGTGGAATTAAGGGCAGGCACACAGAAATTGTTGATAGGTAAGCTATAACTAAAAAATAAAACAAGCCAGCAGGAAGCAGATCACACAAATAAAAGAGAACCAGAGGAACCTCCACAGAGAGGGATCCCGAAGGCGAGAGAGGCACCAAAAAGAAAATCTTTTCCATTTGCACATGCATGATTTTCTGGTACTGGGTTTCCTGGCCTCCTGCTTAATCCTGAGTACATCCTCAGAAAAGAGGTGCCTTAAAGGAATCAAAACCTTATCACCCACAATGTAATTTGAAGAGTGGATAGTTGAGGATGGATACGAGACCTCTTGTCTTGTGTGAGATCATCCACCAGGTGAGGTAACCTGTGGTGATTGCCAGGAGATGAAAAAGGAGGAACCAATGCTGTCTGGGCCAAAAGGGAGTTATCAGCAAGTCTTTGGGAAAGTCCCATCTGATCTTGGGCAGAACTCGTGGCAAAAGAGAAAGGGGGGGGCATACAGAAACATTCCCTTCCAAGGAGAAGCTGGGGTGTTCACTTTCAGAGTCAGAGGACCTGGCACTCTAACAGAAAAAAGAAAGCTGCCTGTTCAAAGGGGAGGTAAAAAGTTCTGAGGAACACCTTCCAATGGACTATGTCCAGAAACACATCTCTGTGAAACCTCTATTTGAGCGTGTGTTCCGGACTACTCAGAGTCTATTAACAGATTGCGCTCTAAAAGAATGAAACCACCTGAAAAGTCACTTAATACTTAATCACCAGATCCCATGACTGAAGAGATCACCTTAAAGGAGACAGGACCTCGTACCCCCTTGTCTGTAGACATACTACATGACAGTGGTATTTGTCTGTGAAGACTTTGAGGGGGGCCAGAGTGAAAAAGGGAATGAAAATCTTGCACAGCCAAAGGCAGGGCTCTCATCTTTTATGTTGATATGATCTGACCTCTGATTAAGGTGGCCAGAGACCCTGGCCTTTAGGGAGCCATAAGAAGCTCCCCACCCCAAATCGGAGGTATCCGTGAACAGTTCCCGAGAAGGAAACTGAAGCCTGAAAAGGAAGCCCCAGATTGAGAGAGAGTTGTTTATTCCACCACTAAAGCTCAAGCTTGAGACAAGGAACAGGGAAACTCAAGGGAGTGGCAATATTGAAGCTACATTGATTTGAGAAACACTGAAGCTTCTTCATTTGGAGCCTGACAAGAGGAAGAAAGGGAGTAGTGAAGGCCATAAATCGCAACCCTGAGAAATTCCATGACTGTGAGAGAGAACAGAGGAGGTAAAGACTGGAAAAAGGATGTCAAAGACAAAACCTTGAAAGCAGAAAGAGAAGCCAGCATGGGAACAGTCTAAAGCCTGCACCAGAGAAAAACAATCTCCTTTGAGGGAGACAGAACTGATTTGAGATATATGATGAACCCCAGACTTTGTAAACGAGTGATAAAATGGAGATCCTGCAACAGACTGCCTGGAGAAGGAGATTAAATGAGCAGCTACTCCAGGTAGGGAGCTATCTGTATCCCCTGAAGATTGCAAAAAGCAATGGCAGGAGCTAAGCATTTAGTAAATATCCTTGGGGCAGTAGAAAGGCTAGAGGAAAAAGCACAGAGCAAAAAATGTGAAGAAAAAGAAATGTAAAAAAGTACAGTTTTGTACCTACCATAAATGTAGATGTCCGATAGATATGCAACTGCAGTCATAACATATGGGTTGTCCTGCCTCAGGCAGCCCTCGGTCAGCCGGATTCCAAAGTCTGGGTCCGACGTCGGCTGATGTCGCATTTCTCTCCGACGTCAGAGCAGCTGGAGTACATAAGCATCAGCCGACGCCATCTTCTTCAGTGTTTCTTGCCCCAGATGCCAGGTGCCCTCCAAGGAAGGCTGTAATCAAATTGGAAGACAAAAGCAGGTTTCCAGACAAATAAATAAGCAATAAACAGATACACCATAACAGACATCCCCAGCTAAGGATAACAGGGAGAGGAGTGGACCCAAGGCATAGAGGGGAAGGAGGGAGGGAAAACCCGACTGCAGTCGCATATCTATCGGACATCTACATTTATGGTAGGTACAAAACTGTACTATGTCCTTCAAGAATGCAACTGCAGTCATAACATATGGGTTGAATACCATAGCTTAGCTGGGGGTGGTGGAATGCTCTAAGAAAAGGATGATGTAGCTATCAATCCCTGCAGGACTGCCGAAGCAAAGCCTGCTCTGGATCTGGAATATAAAGGGAGGTTGTAGTGTTTGGACAATGTATGCACGGAGCTCCATGTAGCAGCTTCTAGAATGTCTTTTGTAGGCACCCCTCTTAAAAAGGCTGCAGAGGTGGCTGTAGCTCTGGTGGAGTGTGGTCTGACATTGGCTGGCACACTCTTTCCATGGAAGGAATAACAGAATCTGATGCAATGTCCAATCCATTTTGAAATTGTCTGTTTGGAAATTGCTTTTCCTTGTACTCCTGGGGCGTAAGCTACAAAAAGATGATCAGACTTCCTACTGGTCTTGGTTCTGTCCAGGTAGTAACGAAGTTGTCTGTGAATGTCCAAGGTATGCAACAGTCTTTCCCCTTTGTTCTCAGGATTGGGGAAGAAAGTAGGCAGGTGAATTGCTTGATTTAAAAAAACCCTAGATACCACTTTTGGCAGAAAGGTAGGGTTGGTTCGTAAGGAGACCCTGTCTCTGTGAAAGGTTATGAACGGTGGTATTGCCATTAGGGCCTGTAATTCCGAAACCCTTCTTGCTGAGGTAATTGCCAACAGGAAAGCTGTCTTCCACGAGAGAAATTGCAAGTCCACAGAAGCGGCTGGCTCAAAGGGAGGTAGAGTCAGTTTTTCTAGGACAAAGTTGAGGTCCCAAGCTGGTACTGGTGCCTTTCTTGGGGGCTTTATATTCTTGATTCCCCTAAGGAATTGCCTTAACAAAGGATGTGAAAACACAGGTGGATCAAAGGATGTGAAAACACAGGTGGATCAGTGTTGTATCTAGCTGAAATAGCTGAAGCATGTATTTTTATGGAAGAATATCAGAGTCCATTATGTAGCATATCTGCCAAATATTCCAGAATGAGTGGAATGTTCAATAATGATGCATCATGACCCTTGTTGGTATTCCAAATGCTGAATCTCTTCCATTTGGCTGAGTAAACCTTTCTGGTGGATGGTCTCCGGGCTTCTGTTAGTATCCGCTGAACTTCCTTGAAGAGAGATAGATTGAGGTTATTCATGGGATCTCTCAAGCTGTTAGCTGTAGCGTCTGGGTGTTGGGATAAACTATCTTGAAGTTGTGTTGAGTCAAAAGTTGGGGCCATTGGGGAAGGGCCCACTTTTTGTTGTGACACATGCTCCGTAGTAGTGGGTACCAGTGTTGTCTTGGCCAGTCTGGAGCTATTGGGATCCCCTTGGGCTGCTCTGCTTTGATCTTTAGTAATACTGTGGCCATCAGTGACAGAGGTGGGAATGCATAGATTTTTAGGAAGTTCCAGTTGAATGAGAGAGCATCTATTTTCCATGCTTGTGGATGATATGTCCTTGAACAGAACTTTTGTAGATGATGATTGAGGTGGGAGGCAAATAGGTCTACTTCTGGCCTACCCCATGTCGAGGTGAGTCGTATGAAGATTTCTGGATGTAACCTCCATTCGTGGGGGTCTAGGAAATTCCTGCTTTGACTGTCCGCCAGCACATTGTCTTTGCCTGGAACAAACTGGGATTGCAACTGTATGTTTAGGCTCAGTGATTTTTCCCAAAGATTCATTGTCAGTCTGCAAAGGTGTTAAGAATGGGTGCCCCCCTGCTTGTTTATGTACCACATCACAGTGGTGTTGTCTGTCCGTATTAGCAGGTGGCCTTGTTGAAGTTGTTGTCCAAAGGCCTCGATGGCATGCATCACTGCCAGCATTTCTTTTTGGTTGATATGCAGATATGATTCCTTTGGAGACCATTGTCCTTGAATACATCTGCCCTCCATGTGCGTCCCCCATCCAAGGTCTGAGGCGTCTGTGGTCATGGTCTGTGTTATCTGAGGTTTTTTGAATGACATACATGTGTTTGACTGGCTTACCGAGGCCCACCATAGAAATTCCTTTTGAAGGCATGGAATGAGTGGTATGGTTGCCTCTAGGTTGTTGCTGTGTTGAGACCATAAGCTTTTTAGGTACCATTGAAGCTTTCTCATGTGTAATCTTGCTAGTGGAACCAGGAGAATGCAGGATGCCATGTAACCCAGGGCCTGTAGGAATCTCCTTGCAGTCATCTGGGTGAGCTTTGCTAAACCTTTGAAGTAATGAGTTGACTTCTTTTGCTTGTCTTCTGTCAGGTAAGCCATTTGAGAGGCTGTGTCTAGTTTGGCTCCTAAAAAGGTTATTTGCTGGGATGGCTGAAGTCTTGACTTTTGGAAGTTGACTGTGTATCCCAGAGCCTGTAGCAATTGTATGACATAATTCAAGTTTTTTGTCAAAATCAGTTTGTCGTCCGCTTGTATGAGGCAGTTGTCCAGGTACGGGTAAATTTGAATCCCCTGGAGCCTGCAATGAGCAATTACTGAAGCCAGGCATTTCGTGAATACTCTGGGCGCAGTAGATAAGCCAAATGGCAATGCTGAGAATTGATAATGCTCTGGCCCTGCAAGAAATCTGAGGTATCTTCTGCAGCTGTGTCTGATAGGGACATGCAGGTATGCCTCCTTGAGGTCCAGAGTAATCAGCCAAGACCCTTTGCCCAGCATGGGAAGGAGTTGCTGTAGAGTCAGCATTTTGAACTTTGGTACTATGAGAAAAGTGTTTAATGCGGACAAGTCCAGTATTGGTCTCCATTGAGTTTCTTTTCTTGGAACAAGGAACAGTCTTGAATAAAACCCCTGGCCTTGTTCTTGTTGTGGAACTTTTTCTATTGCTTTGATCTGAGCAAGCAGAGAAATTTGCTTGATAGCCTCTGCCCTCTGGTTTTGTGGTAGGTTTGGCATGCCTTGTTTTCTTGGCAAGGTATGAAAATGGAACCTGTAACCGTGGTCTATAATGTCCAAAATCCATTTGCCCTTTGTCAGTCTGTGCCAATTGTCTGAAAACAGAGATAATTTTCTGCCCAAAGGAGCTTCTGCCTGCTCCTTGGTCAGCAGGAGTAGAGGAAAGTCATTGAGATTGTCCTTGTGGGGCAGGAGAAACCCCTGTGTCACTTTGTTGGTTTGCTGGTTGCCATTGTCGTCCCCTGTAGGAACCTCTGTATTGTCCTCTTCCTCGGGCACGCCTGTTTTTGCCCCATTGAAATCTTTCAGGATTAGGAAAGGACCAGTTTTTAGAAGGCCAATTCCTGCTGAATCTGGGTGGCTGAACCTGAAGGAAATCTTTGACTGTCTGAACTAACTTGGCTTTTTCCTCAATGGACTTTAACACATCTTTAGCATTAGCACCAAAAAGCTTGTTCTTTTCCAAGGGTGCATCAAGAAGTTTTGCCTTAACATGATCTGGTAAAGGTTGTCCTTTTAACCATGCATGTCTACGAATGACCGCCCCTGTCATAGCTGCCCTACATGAAGCTTCCAATGCATCATATCCACACTGAAGAAAATGATTGCTAACTTGCTGAGAATTATGCACAGCCTCCTGCAAAGACTTCCTATCTAAAGGTTCAGGAGAGGCCAATGTTTTTTGTAAATCATCTAACAGGTAATCCTGATATTGAAACATATGAAAGAGACAATTGAGAGCTCTCATAGATAAAGTAGTGGAGGTGTAAACCTTCTTCCCCCATCTCTCTAATGACCTAGCTTCCCTGTTGGAAGGTAAAGGATTTTTGGAGGTGGTAGCTGAAACCCCTTTCGGTCCCTGTGAAATTGTTTCTAAATCAACAACATGGGCCCTAAAGAAATGAGAATGGGTTTCTGGGACCCTATAGTATCTGTCAGGCTTGACAGGAGCAGGAGGAAGAGTATCCGGGGTAACACTGGAGTCAGAGTATAAATCATCCAAAACATCAAGCACAGGAGGTATAGCTAAGGGTCTGTGTTGGGGCTTTTTAAGGAAGGTTCGAAGGAGCTTTCTGAAATCAGAATATTCCTGGCCTTGCCACTTAAAATGTTCCCTCATGGAATGCAGAACTTCCCCAAAAGAAATATCCTCAGGAGGAGAGGCCGAGGGGATGGAGTCCTCTGCATCTGAGTCCTCATAGGTCTGGAAGGGCTCTTCCTGGCTTTCGGAGTGAACAGAGTCCTCAGAATCTTCATCTGAAGGGAGAGGGTCAGAGGGTTCAACCCTGGGCCTCTTATCAGGAGGAGGCTGGGATCCTCTCTCAGGATGGGCCTGGGAACCTCTGATCATGGAAATTAAGTCTGCGGCCATAGTCAAGATTTGTGTTTCAGGAGTAGGCTGAGGTAAGGCTTTAGCAGTAAGGTGCTTGGACTTGCTGGCTGCCTTAGCACGTGTGTAGGCCTTGATAGACATGGACATGGGAGGCCTAGCAGCTCCACGTGCAGGAGTGACCTTATCAACAGCAATGGTCACGGGCATTTCCTCGGTTTCAGTATCCGGAGGAAAATCAATAACTGGCGTCGGTGTGGTCTCTGGTATCGGAGGTATCGGTAATGCGGTGTCTTCGGTTCGGAGCAGTGGAATAACCGCCTCAGAGGGAACCGGGGCACTCGCGGTTAGTTTTGGCGTGGTGTTGGTGGAAGACGCGGGCCGAGGATGTCGGTCCCGGTCTTTTCGTTTCTTAGGAGTCTGCGATGTCGGTAGTTCCGACAGCATTGTATAATCGAATTTTTTGCCGAAAAAGTCTATAGAAAACTCCGCCCGGCACCTGAGAGTGCGCTTATTGAAGTGAGCACAGGCGGCACAGGCCGAGACGTCGTGGTCTGGGCCAAGGCAAGGGAGGCATTAAGAGTGGAAATCCTTATGAGGTATTTGTTTACCACAAGACAAACAATTATTTACTTTTTCAGTAATTTCTGACATCGGCTGAGGCAAGAAAAGGTCCCCAACGGGGTACTTAGCTTTTGATTACTCGGTTTCAAGAATACAGGAGCTGACCGACCGGCACTTGCGAACTGCTTCTGCTTCGGGCACCGCGCGGCAAGAAAGACTGAAGAAGATGGCGTCGGCTGATGCTTATGTACTCCAGCCGCTCTAACGTCGGAGAGAAATGCGACATCAGCCGACGTCGGACCCAGACTTTGGAATCCGGCCGACCGAGGGCTGCCTGAGGCAGGACAACCCATATGTTATGACTGCAGTTGCATTCTTGAAGGACATCTGCCTGAACAGAGGGTGGGATTGGGATGTGAAAGTAAGCATCCTTGAGGTCTAGATAAACCAAAAAGGCCTGGGGAAGAAGACAAAGAAGAAGAAACAATGTCTGAAGAGACAACATCCGGAAAAAAGGGACCTTGAGAAAGGTGTTGAGCAGAACAAAAGATCCAGAACTGGTCTACATTTACCCTCCTTCCGAGCAAACCTCTCAACATGGAAACATCAAAAAATCTGGACAAAGGCCCATGAAAAGTAGGTACAACTGGCCAAAAATCAGGGTGGTGATTACCCTAAAATATGCACACACAGCCACAACCCCCCACACACACTTTCTGGTAACAGTAGGCATGGAAGTTGATAGAAAGGGAAGCAAAAACAAAATAGAAAATAGACATATTACTACCACATTGTGAAGTACGTCTGTCTGCATCTGTTAAGAAGACTTCATAATAAGCACACTGAATGACACACCAGCTCCAAAAGTCCAATAAAATGGAACTGCATTTTTTTTTTTTTTTTTTTTTTTTTTTTTTTTAATTCTTTTTGCTTAGCTGAAGGCCGAGCCGGCAGACTCAGTCAGAGAAAGTAAATTTTCACCTCACCCTGCCTGCAAACTGGGGTGGGCGCTGGGTGAACTCTGCAGATTTCAGAGCTTAAGTTTTATGTACAGCTGTGCTCCACTCGCTACTACTACTGTTGCTATATTCCCTCCAAAACAGACCGCTTAAGACGGACTTAAGAAAACATGAGTAGTGGTGAGAACAGAGACAGATGGACCTGCAGGAAAAGCATTATAGACAGCTTAAGAGGGAGTTTAAACAACATGAGCAGTGGTGAGAACAGACACAGATGAACCTGTAGGAAGAGCATTATAGACAGCTTAAGAGGGAGTTAAAACAACATGAGCAGTGGTGAGAACAGACACCGATGGGACTGCAGGAAGAGCATTATAGACAGCTTAAGAGGGAGTTTAAACAACATGAGCAGTGGTGAGAACAGAGACAGATGGACCTGCAGGAAAAGCATTATAGACAGCTTAAGAGGGAGTTTAAACAACATGAGCAGTGGTGAGAACAGACAGATGGACCTGTAGGAAGAGCATTACAGACAGCTTAAGAGGGAGTTAAAACAACATGAGCAGTGGTGAGAACAGACAGATGGACCTGTAGGAAGAGCATTATAGACAGCTTAAGAGGGAATTCAAACAACATGAGCAGTGGTGAGAACAGACACCGATGGGCCTGCAGGAAGAGCATTATAGACAGCTTAAGAGGGAGTTAAAACAACATGAGCAGTGGTGAGAACAGACACCGATGGGACTGCAGGAAGAGCATTATAGACGGCTTAAGACAGACTTAAAAGAACATGAGCAGTGGTGAGAACAGAAACAGGTGGGCCTGCAGGAAGAGCATTATAGTTGAAAATCAAAGCAGAAGTTGAGTTACCAAAGCTAACACCAAACAGAGGTGGAATCAAGTTATTGAAGCAAGATACTGGTAGTAGCTGTGAAAACGAGAACGTGAGAAATAGTCCGGATTGGGGGTGGGTGGTCTAACCAGGAGTGCAGCATGAGCAAAGCCTGTGCTGCGCTAGATGTTCTTTAAGGAGGTGCCGGAATTCCTTTTTTGCAATTAGTTGTGGGAGGTTGCTCCAGAGTTTGGCAATTGTATGCGAGTAGAGGGCAGAGCCTTGAGTGTTGTGGGATTGGGTGATGTTTAGTAATAGCTTGTTTGAGGATCTTAGTAATTTATGACTGTTGCTGATTTGGATTAGGCTGGTGAGTGCTGGGCAGTAGTTTGGTTTGTATATTATATTGTTGGCTATGGTGAGTTGGTTTAGTGTGAGCAAGTTTAGGAGTTCTATCCATTTGAGCTGTAAGTACTGTGCAGTGGTGGGGTTTTATAGGGGTGGCTGGTAGCAAATTTGGCAATTTTGTTGTAGCATGATTCAGGAATATGTAGGTCTGATTTGTGAATATTTGTAAAGGCTTGGGAGCAATAGAAGAGGGTAGACAGTATGCTTCCAAGGAACCAAAAACATTCGGCTGAATGGTGCTGACTCAAAAAGGTTGTCAGTACCTCTGTAAAATGAAGGAAGCTGTTTTAGAGGAGGTTGAGGAATGCCTGAAAAGGAGGGAAAAAGATTTCCAAATTATGAAATACTACTGGCGAATGGCAACCACCACCCAAGAGTCTGAGGTGATCTGATGCCAATTTGGAAGAGACACACAAAGGTGGACAGCCAAGGGGAAGAGAAGGCCAAACATCAAATAGAGACAGGCTTCTGCAACAAATAAGTCCGAGTGGATTTGAAAGTGGAAATGCGCCTAGATCCCTTCTTGCCTTTAGGAGGGGGGGCAAATCTGCCTACGGACAAAGGCAGACTTAGAAGGATAATTCCACAGGAATTTGGGGCTAGGGAGACACAGATATGTTTGAGTTCCTGCAATGCCTTACTTTTATCCTGAAGGGAGTTAAGCAGGTTAGCATCAGCTGTCCAAAAAAGAATTTTGTGATCCAAAGGAGCATCCAAAAGCTTGTCTTTTATATCAAGTAAAGTTTGAAGATGTAGCCAAGAATAACACAATCTCAAAACCAAATGTAACAGCCTTGGAAGACACTCAGCTACATCATAGTTGCATTTTATGGAATGACAGATGACCTGGGAGGTGGACCCAAGCAGGGAAAAAGCTGAAGCCTTCCCATCAGAATCAGGAAGTTCAGACACCACCTTAGCTAACTGAGGACGAAGAGCTAAAACCTACTTGGTCATGTGGGTTTGATAAGTAATAGCCCTAAAAGAGGGTAACGGCAGTATATATTTTTTTACCCAACCTTCCCACGGCCCATCTGCCCTTATCTGAAGGAAGGAGCTTAGATGGCAACAGCTTAGAAACAGAAACCACTAAAGGATCAGCAGAAGGGCACTAATACAAAGCGCTGCAATGTGCAGGGACCTTGCAGAACCTGTCAGGCTGCTGATAATCTGGAGCTACAGAAACAGCAGCAAGGGTGTCCAAAAGGGCTGCCAAAACAGGAGCAACAGGAGATGGCTTGGGAAACTCCATCTGTAAAAGCTCATAACACCTCTTTTGAACGTCAGAGACCTGGAAGCAATCCCAATTAAAGTACACCCCCCCCCATCATCATACAAGCAATAGTATCCTCAAAGGATAATTCCTCCAAGGGGGAATCTGAGATCAAAGAATCCCCTTCTTCTTAATCATAGTCCAGAGGTGAAGAAATATGAGAAGAGTAAGCAAGGGTTCCCTCTCCAGAATCCAAGTCATCATCTGAGGAATCTAATTCCCTAGGAATTGTAACAGGGGTGGAAGACCAGGGAGGGGCAGAGACCAACACCCTTTGACGAAGTTTCAACGCCATTAAAAGCACTGAACAGACCCAGAGTAAATTCCTGCAATGCATGTTGGGGATCTTTAGCAAAAAGGGTAATACGTTTAGTTTTATGCTTTTTCTTGAGCAGGATGTCTGCCCTGAAGACCCTCGGAGGTTCATACCCAAGATGGGAATTCAATAAATCATACTAAGAATGCCCTCCCTCACTAAAATCGGAGGAATCTCTTGTTCCCTCAGAAATAATCTGTCTAAGTTACCCCTCAAATTCCAAAACGGATGTTGGAAAAGCCTCCAAGGAAGTGCATGAATTCCGATCCATGCTGGCCTCAGACAGGTTCATAAACAAGTCCAAGACAAGCACTGGATGCTCTTCAAGGCTTTCACTAGCTTCTAGAGAGCTATCCGGAGGAAATGGACAGCAACCAGATCAGGTCTAGGCTTTCGGGCCTTCTTCTTGGCAGATGGCTGACTCTTCGGACAGCACATTAGGTCAACATTTTAAATTACTGGTTCTCAAAATAAAAAAAATAAATAAATATAAACATATTAAATAAAATAAGGAAGAAAGGTAACTACGTAGGGTCATAGGGACAAACGCTTGACAGATGGTCATCGGAAGTGCCTAAGCAAAAAACAAAGACACTGGTCATGGTAGTCTATGGGGAATCCGCTTCCCACACTGACATTCTTCTTGGATGACATGAATACGAAGACAATACAAATTGAAAAAAGGAGAGAGAAAACCCTAACTTGGCACTTGTATGAAGACTTCTTGATAACCAGCACAGCTGAAGGGCATTCAGACTGAAGCTCTGGATGTTTGTGTCTGTACATCACATTTATGCCTTAAACTATGTGCATGGAGCATACATGTAACATAGAGAGCCTATAAGATCCCTTATGTAAAGAATACAGCAACAATGACATGGAAGGACATCAAACTGTTACTGAAAAATTCAGGAGGCAAAAAATAGCACTAGACAAGGAAAACATTATAAACACCATTTAGCGGACAGCTTATTGTGTTAAATATTAAAATAATCTGCACTTAAAAATGAAACAAAACAACCCAACATTTATTTTGGTAAGAACACAACAACCAAAAAAAGAGAAAAGGCCTGTGCAATG
Organism: Protopterus annectens; assembly: GCF_019279795.1. Classification (NCBI taxonomy): domain Eukaryota; kingdom Metazoa; phylum Chordata; order Ceratodontiformes; family Protopteridae; genus Protopterus; species Protopterus annectens. The sequence goes on from NC_056747.1 coordinate 1,363,355,331, forward strand.
ATTAACACACACAAAAACAATACTTAAAGCTACCACATAAACCACTGTGTGGCTTTAAACACATACAAAGTTAAAGCCCATTTAATTTAGTATGAATAAGTAAAGTGCATCTGACAGGCCATCCAGTCCAGAGCATAACTTAAGAGCAAACAATTACATCACATCATCATCCTCTTTCGGCTGTTCCCATTAGGGGTTGCCATGGCGGATCAACTGTTTCCATTTCTTCCTGTCCTCTGCATCATGCTCTTTCATACCAACCGCCTGCATGTCCTCTCACCACATCCATAAACCTTATCTTAGGCCTTCCTCTTACCTGGCAGCTCCATCCTTAGCATCCTTTTCCCAATATATCCAGCATCCCTCCTCAGCACATGTCCAAACCAACACAGTCTCGCCTCTCTTGCTTTGTCTCCAAACTGTCCAACCTGAGTTGACCCTCTAATAAATAGATTCCTAATCCTGTCCATCCTAGTCACACCCAGAGCAAATCTTAACCGCTTTAACTCAGCCACATCCAGCTCTGACTCATGCCTTTTCATCAATGGCACCGTCTCCAACCCATATAACATAGCTGGTCTCACTAACCTCTTGTAGACCTTCCCTTTCACTCTTACTGGTACCAGTCTCACAAATCACTCCTGACACTCTTCTCCACCCATTCCACCCTGCCTGTACTCTCTTCTTCACCTCTCTTCCACACTCACCATTACTCTGAACTGTTGATCCCAAGTACTTAAAAACTCATCGAACTTTACCAACTCTACTCCCTGCATCCTCACCATTCCTCTACCCTGCCTCACATTTACACACACATTCTGTTTTAGCCCTGCTGACCTTTATTCCTCTCCTCTCTAAAGCATATCTCCACCTCTCCAGGGTCTCCTCAACCTGGTCCCTACTCTCACTATACATCACAATGTCATCTGCAAACATCATAGTCCACGGGGCCTCCTGTCTGATCTCATCTGACAACCTGTCCATCACCACTGCAAATAAATGGGCTCAGAGCTGATCCGTGATGTAATCCCACCTCCACCTTAAAGTATCTGTCACTACCACTACAGACCTCATCAATGTCACACTACCCTCGTACATATCCTGTACCACTCTTACATACTACTCTGCCACTCCTGACTTCCTCATACAATACCACAACTCCTCTCTAGGCACCCTGTCATATGCTTTCTATAAGTCCACAAAGACACAATGCAACTCCTTCTGACCTTTTCTGTATTTCTCCAACACCACTCTCAGAGCAAATATTGCATCTGTAGTGCTCTTTCCTGGCATGAAACCATACTGCTGATCACTAATCATCACCTCCCTTCTTAACCTAGCTTCCACTACTCTTTCCCATAACTTCAAGCTGTGACTGATCAGTTTTATCCCTCTGTAGTTACTGCAGCTCTGCACATCACCCTTATTCTTAAAGATAGGTACCAAAACACTTTTTCCCCACTCCCCAGGCAAGCAATGACTTTCCAAAATTACATTAAACAATCTGGTTAAAAATTCCACTGCCATTTCACCGAAGCACCTCCATGCTTCCACTGGTATGTCATCTGGGCCAAAAGCCTTTCCATTCTTTATCCTCTTCATAGCGGTCCTTACTTCCTCCTTGCTAATCTGTTTCACTTCCTGATTCACCATCCACACATCATCCAACCTTCTCTCTCTCATTCTCTTCATTCATCAGCCCTTCAAAGTACTCTTTCCATCTACTCAACACACACTCCTCACTTGTATGTTTCCCTCACTGTCCTTTATCACCCTTACCTGCTGCACATCTTTCCCAGCTCTGTCCTTCTGTCTAGCCAATCGGTTTTGGTCATTTTCTCCCTCTTTAGTGTCCAATCTCATACACAGCTCTCCATATGGCTTATCCTTCACCACCTCTTTGCCATGTGCCTCATCTCCTTATACTCATGTCTACTTTCTTCATCTCTGACAATCCCTCTTCTTCGCCAACCTCTTCCTCTGTATACTCTCCTGTACTTCCTCATTCCACCACCAGGTCTCCTTGTCCTCCTTCCTCTGTCCAGATGTCACACCAAGTACCTTTCTAGCAGTCTCCCTCTGCTGTAGTTACCCAGCTATTCGGTAACTCTTCACTGCCTCCCAGTGCCTGTTCTTAACTCTTCCCTGAATTCATTGCCTCCCAGTGCCTGTTCTTAACTCTTCCCTGAACTCCACCTCACAATCACCCCAACTTCCACCATTTAATCCTTGGCACTGCTTTAACACTCCTCCTCCTCTTCTTGATCACCAACGTCATCCTACAGACCACCATTCTATGCTGCTTAACTACACTCTACCCAGTCACCACTTTACAGTCTCCAATCGCCTTCAGACTGTCCCTCCTACAGAGGATATTAATCCACCTGTGTGCATCTTCCTCCACTCTTGTACGTCACCCTATGCTCCTCCCTCTCCTTAAAATACATATTCACCACAGCCATGTCGATACTTTTCACAAAATCCACAATCCTCTGACCTTCTGCATTCCTCTCAACACCATACCTATCCATCACTTCCTCTTCCCCTCTGTTCACTTCACCAACATGCCCATTGCGGTCCGCTCCAATCACTAGTCTCTCACCCTTTGGTACACTCACCACCACTTCATCCAACGCACACCCAACTTGTGGAGCATATGCATTAACAACATTCATCATTACACCATCCATTTGCAGCTTCACAAACATCACTATCAGACAGTCTTCACCTCCAAAACACCCTTGGCATACTGTTCCTTTAGGATAACCCCTACCCCCCATTTCTCCTGCCATCCACACCACGATAGAACAATTTGAACCCGTTTCCTAAACACCTGGCCTTACTTCCCTTCCATCTGGTCTCTTGCATGCACAATATATCAACCTTCCTTCTCTCCATCATATCAGCTAGCTCTCTCCCTATACCAGTCATACTGCCAACATTCAAAGTTCCTACCCTCACTGCTACACTCCTAACCTTCCTCCTCTCTTCCTGCTTTCGGGCATGCCTTCCTCCTCCTCTTCTCCAATGAAAGATATTGCAGCACTGCATGCAAAGACCACTGACCTTGAAAAGTGCAGAGCTGCTCCACTCAGGGTACAATCCCACTGCCTGCTGTCTGGCCAATGCACCAGTGATGTTATTTGTGTAAATTAATTGGCCTTGACTTCCATTTCACGTTTTATTTTTAAATACAACTCTTCAGAGTAGTCGTCACTGGAAGAAGTTCTCTGATGGAAACAATCAATCCCACTGTCTATACTGACATAGATGTCCCTCTCTCCTCACAAAAAAAGCACAAAAACCTCTATTTAAATATAAACTAAGGTGCACCAAGGTGAACTGTACAATTATTTCAAGACTAGGGTGCAGAGAGGTGAAGTTGGGGCAACTACCCCCTATTTCTATAACAAGAAATAGATTGCAGGGTACAGACTTACAATTAATTCTATCAGCAGGTAGTGGGACTTGTGCAAGTTATGTTGAACACACTATTAGCTATTTTGTAGCTGCCTTGAAGACATGAATAGCTATTTTGTTAATCCATTCTGTATTTGTACATCTCTACATTAGCAAAATACTTGTTTTAACAGTTTAATAAAAAATTTATAGGTTCATAGGTTCATACTAGGCTATCTGCCCGAGGGCATTTACAAGCCTAGCCCATAGTTTTGTGGCTTACGCCACCCCTTTAGTATGGGGAACTATACCCATTATTTTGCTGTGCCTCTGTCGAGCAGTGACACTGAGGTAATCCCTGGGGTATATCTGCGATCTCCCATCCATTGGTCAAGATTTCTCTTGAACAAGGCCAGCGAGGTGCTCTGCCTCACATATACCGGGATTTTGTTCCACAGCATAGGGAGTCTTTGGGTGATAAATCTATCCCTCCAGCATGTCCTATTAATAGCTGTGTCGAGGTTTAAGTCTCCCGCCCTTGTGGCTCTGACGGATCTAGATTTTTTGAGGTGAAGCATATTCATCAAATCTGGGTTTGACATGGCCTTGTATGTTAGGCAAAGGTCACCTCTGAGCAAGCGGTAGGCGACCGAGTAGAGCTGGAGTTCTTTCAGTCGGGCAGCATAGGACAGATGTTTGAGACCCTTTATCCTTTTGGTGAGGAACTTTTGTGGCCTCTCCAGCTGCTGCAAGTGTCGGGTCAGATACATTCCGAATGGGGCATTGTACTCAATCATTGGTCTGATGAGTGATGAGTATAGGGAGACTATGACCTCCCTTGATCTAGATGAGAATCCCTTCATGATAAGGTGGGCAATGTAGAAGGTCTTCCTAACTACTTTAGCTACATGGGTGTCGAATGACTGACTACTGTCAACCTGGGTCCCCAGGTCCCTGATAACTTCTTCTGTGCTCAGTGGATTGCCACCTATTTGGTAGCTAGGGGTAACCTTGTTTTTCCCGAAGGGTATGACTATGCATTTTTTGGCATTTAACTTTAGGCCATGGCTCTGGCACCAGTTATCCGTTTCTGTGAGACCCTTCTGAAGGATATCTGTGTCAGATGTGTTTTCTACTATGGCCTCCAGTTTGCAGTCATCTGCAAACTTTGTCAGCCATAACCCTCCTGTGTTTGCTTGTACTTGGAAAAGTAGATGCCAAACAAGAGTGGGCCCAGGACTGAGCCCTGTGGTACACCACTTGTGACAGGCTTTGAGTCTGACATGGCGCCAGCAACTCTGACCCTGTGGGTTCTGTCACTCAGCCAGTTTGCAACCCATGTTGTGATGTATGGGTTAACATTTAAGCTGATGAGTTTTTCAATGATACCCGAGTGGGGTATTGTATCAAAGGCCTTTGCCAGATCGAGGTAGGCTGTATGGACTGCCTTTCCCTCATCAATGGCTTTGGTGACTGTTTCGAAAAAGTCAACCAAGTTTAGAAGGCATGATCTGCCTTTGACAAAGCCAAACTGGGATGGATCCAAAGTCTGCAAATTCCCTATGTCTTTATTTATGAGGTCCATTATGATTCCTCTCCATGGCTTTGCAGATAAGGCTTGTCAAGCTAATGGGCCGGTAATTTCCAGGGTCGGTGGAGGCACCGCCTTTGTGAAGTGGGACCACAGTTGCAGTGTGCCACTCCTGGAGTGCGTATCCAGAGGTAAGACTATGATTAAACAGCTGTCCTAGCTGTGGGTTTAATTCCTCGTTGAGTTCGTGGAGCACACAGCCGGGGACACCATCAGGTCCCATGGATGCTGTGTTTTTGCTTTGGAGAGCAGTTCTCACTTGGGCCTTGGAGATGTTTGGGGGGCTGCAATCGCTTGGTATAGATATCTCTCCTTTTGGGGGGGAGTTTGCACTGAACCTGTCAGCCAGTATGTTGGCAATGTCTGTAGGATCAGTAATCTTCACATCATTTTGAACTAGTTCTGAGCATATCTGGGAGTTTCCTCCCAGGTTTCTAACATAGGTAAAGAAGGCCTTATGATTGTCTTTTGAGTCTTTAGCTATTTTTCTCTCAAAATTTGCTTTGGATGATTTTATGAGAGCTCTTAGTTTTTTACTTAGAGTGATCAAGGGTGTCTTACCTTTTAAGGATTTTGCTCTATCTTGTAGTAGCTTCCTCCTTTTGTTGTAGAGTTTGTTTATGGCTGGGGTCCACCAGACTGGACGCTTGCCTTTGGTACAAAGAGTCTTTGTTTTGCTTGGGATTGCCTTATCCATGCATTCCTGCAGGTGCTGGTAGAAGGCATTTGTAAGTGATTCAGTGGCTTGAGTACTGTTTTCCACGGCTCGGGGCCTTAAAGGAGACCACACTAGTCTTTAGAAGTGTGAAGTCGGCTTTGAGAAGTTCTTTACTGTGGTCTTTTTTATTTCAGGTGGGGGTGGGATGAGGACCTCCAGCGAGATTAGTTTGTGATCTGATCTCACCAGTGAGGGGTATACTTCCGGTATTGAGCATTGTGCTCCCATGTTCGTGATGATGAGATCAAGTATGTTTTCTCCTCTTGTGGGGATGGTGACTAGTTGTTCCATGGCATTTGAGTTTATGAATTCCAGGAACATTTGGGCTAGGGTGTTTGGGCTTGAGTAGTGTTCCCAGTCTATATTAGGGTAATTGAAGTCACCTAGTATGATGGTGTTTGGTGATACATTTATCCCCTCTAGTGTTTTCAGGAAGGCCATGTGAGATTCCTGAGTTTGTGAGGGTGGCCTGTAACATGCTACAATTTGCAGAGCAGTCTTGCCTATGGTTAATTGCACCTGGATGGTCTCCGATGCATCGTGCGTTGCCACCAGTCTTGAGGTGTGGGTGTCCTTGATGAATATGGATACCCCCTCCTTTCTTGGTATTGTCCGGATTTTGGGGCGGAACGCATGATATGAGGTAAAACCTGATAGTGCTGGGGTGCTCTCAGGAGCCTTGAACCAGGTTTCTGTCACAGCACAGACATCGATGTTCTCCATACTGAGAAGGGCCTCGAGTCGTGCATTTTGAGATTTAGACTTCTGGCATTGAGCAGCATTACCCTTAGTTTTTTCCTTTTTGTGTTCTAGGGTGGTAGGTTTAGAATTTGAGCCTTGCCTAAAAAGGCACTATGGGGTGGCAAGAGCCTTTGCCAATATCCGGAATCCCAGGGTGACAGGTGCAAGCCGTCCCTTGAAGCAGCGTGGCTTGTCCAGCATGTCATCCCAGGCAGACAGACATTGGATCCCCTTTGAATGACACCAGAGTTTAAGCCAATTGTTAAAGCTGATCATCTTATCTCTGTATTGTGGCATCATTCTTGGTGAAGGTAGGATACTGCTCAAGGTCAGGGTCATACCTGCCTGGGCTACATAATCAGAGAGCTCCTCAATGTCTCTTTTCATGTAGTCCAAGGAGGTCGTCTCAGGTCGTTTACACCAGCGTGGACAATGACTGAGTCGTATTTGTACCTGCTGTTGAGAGACCTGAGTGCTTGCGTTATGTGGCGGATTCTAGCGCCCGACAGGCAGCTTACTGTGACCTTCTCCTTACTCAGTCTGGTGGCGGGCGTCAGTGTGTCTGACTATGGAGTCACCAATGACTAGTGTGTCTGGCATTGTGTTTGGCCTTAAGGGCTGTGACTGTTTGACACTCTGACTGTGAGGTCTATGTGTTGCAGGTGTTGTGTTCTGAGGTGGTGGTTGTTTGGGTGTCTGCTTTGGTGGCCTCTGCTGTTTTGGTAGATTTTGATCAGAGCCTCCAGTATGTCTTTGTGTGTTTATGTGTATGATTTGAGGTTGTGATGGTACTATGTGAGACTGGGTCTATAGTGTGTGTGGTAACCTTCTCCTCCTGACTGGTCTTGCCAGTCCTATGTTGAGAGAGCTCCGCCTCCAGTTTGGCCGTATAGTTGCATCTCTCGCATGTATTTGTGTTTTGTGGGAGGAGGAGAGGGTTGTCTGTGTACATGAGGCAATTGTAACATTGCCTCAATATTCCCAGGTTCACCAGCTGAGCAGGAGAGGACACTAGCAACTGATCCCTCGACATGCTAGAAGGACTAGACAAAAACTTTAAAAGAGATTCCGGGGGACGTGGGTGACCGAGAAATGGGGGTTTGCCTTTTTGGGGTGCTATCTATAAGAGTGCCGTATCAAGGTAATAAGTACTGTAGGAGCAAGTGCTAGGTTTAACAGATAGAGAATAGTCTACTTGGAGTCAAGTAGAGATGATCTTTTTAGTTATAGGATACGCTGATTAGATCAGTAGTATAGTTCGAGGAAGGTAGTTTTAAGGGAAAATTTGAAGAGTGGACTTTAGGTAGCCCGAATAGTTTAAACCTGCTTAACTGGCGCTGCCCTAGTGTGCAACAGTGGCAGCTCCGCGCTAAAGCGTGCTTTATAGCAGGGGGCTGGAAAAGACAGGAAATGACCCAAAATGGCCAATAAACTACAAGTTACTGCCTTAAACCACTCCTCTGAAGACAAACAGGCAGCTCAGTACTCCCTACTCCCACTAGTGAGTAAAGAAACTACCCCTTGACCAAACAAGGAAAATGGAGAAAACAGGAACCAAGACAAAGCCCAGGGATCAGCAAAATCTGATCACTGAACAAACTATTAGAAAAGTATGGAAAACAAGAGTATTTTTTTTTCAAGTTTTTTTCAGATAGGCAGAAAATACAATAAATGCTGCGTTTTTCGACTAAATGCTATCAAAAGCTAGTACACTTGAGTGTATTAGCCTGTTTAACTTTTAAGCAAAACTTAAACAAGCAAGTGCAATAAACAATTCAAGCTATTAAAAACAGTAAAAATATGTAACACAGAAAATAAGTATTTAAAGATGTTATGCTTGTATTGCATAGCCAGATTTAATGGAGTCTTATCTAAAGAAAGTTATTCATCTGAGCAAGCAAAATACTTTACAGCACACTATACATGTTTCTTAAAGGTAATGCATGGGATGATATGAATAATAAAGCTAGTATGGCAGGATACAAATTACTACTTTTAATATTAAGATGCAAGAAATGTTAGCATTTGTTATACATCTTAAAAATGTTTTTTTTTTTTTTTCAAAAACATCCTGAGATAATAAACAAGGAAGCACTCAGCTTTAGACAGTAGATTATGACATTTCGGAGTTCTGCGCAGATTTACAACTTCCTTCAAATATTTGCAGTTCAAACAGTACCAAGGAAATATTTTAGTGCGCCACAACTTGCGTCACAGAATGATGGGCAACAGTGTGGAAGAAATTTTTTTAATAATAAACTGTACCCCAAAAACAGAAAAACAAGCAATGCAAGATAAACTAGTCGAATGAAACCAAGATTAAATAAATATACACAAACAGACCTTAATAGCCAATTAATACCGTTTCACGATTAGCTCACAAATTACCATCTCAAAAATATGTTTTGACAACTATAAAGGCTTTCAGAAGGATAGGCATATCTAGAAACAGGTGAAGATGAGAGACTGCATTCTGACAAAGCACCTGTTCAGAATAATTCTTATAACCTTTTTCCTGTGCAGCACATTACAGAATTCATCACTTTGTAGTTGTAAGATGCATGTCTACCTACCGCAACATCGCTGTTATCCTAATATGCTTAAAAAACACTGTTAATCCCTTTTGTTATTTATATATGGTTACAATCACCCAGAAAAAGAATTCCACAATTACATGTCACAGAACAGAGCTACAACAGAATGCAATGCAATTACACTCCAAAATCTGTAAGAAGAGTCTAGATGAACCACCTTTTCTAATGTTCAGAGAGAGATTTGAAGTACACTTGTGTTGCACTTCACCATAATTGTAGATGTTTGAGCAAATCAGTGTTCCAGTATGAATTCTTGAGTTTTCCTGTCATGCAGAAGCCCACATCTGGTCCAATTTCCAAGAGTCTTTGCATCATCACTAGCTGGACGACTGACATCTGGATGTCAAGCTATAAGAAGGGTGTCTATCGGCACCACCTTCTGGTCTTTCTAAGCAGTTAAGCAGCTGAATGCCCGAAGAGAGCACAAACTTCCCAGTTGTCTGAATTTGAGTGCAAAGGGAAACAAAGATACGAAGCCAAAAAGCATACAAACATCGCCAGCAGCAGGAATTCTGAAAAGAATGACTATTTAGGCAAAATGGTAGAAACACTGAAAGAGAGGAAGCACAGAAGGGATGACTGAGTTAAGAGGACCATCTGGAAAGACCACCTCTACTCTTTCCACCCAGCAAGGGGGAGACAAGTGGTCAGCAGATAGAGGGGTGGGAGTATGCATTGCAACATGGATCTAAGCAAACATTTACAGTTTTGTTAAGTGGGACACAACCACAGTATGTTCTTTATAGTCAATGCTACAGTACGGATTGCTGGAAGACTCCCAAAGCTAAAAGGTGGGTGGTGGGTCATCTGTAAGGGCTCTGAGAAATAAGGTTTTTCAGGACGGCAGTAGCGAAACCTGCTCTAGCCCTGGAGACACAGTCTAGTTTACAGTGTTTTGTAAAGGGGTGCATGAAGTTCCACGTGGCTGCCTCTAGGATGGCCTGGGTAAAGACTCCTTTGAGGATGGCAGTGGTTGTTGCCACATGCCTAGTGGAGTGTGCTTTAATATGGCCAGGTAGGTCTTTTCCATGTTGCGAGTGACAAAACTTAATACAGTTGCTATCCATTTTGAAATTGTTTGTTAGCCGACAGGCCTGCCCAGTTTA
>NC_056747.1:1363365979-1363395979 GCF_019279795.1 Protopterus annectens
CCCGACAGAAGAATCATAAGCAAATTCAGACCTAGGTCTCTTTGAGGGTAGAAGGTTGGCTTGCCCTGATTACAGTAATAAGGTCTTCAGCCATTCTTATTATTTGTTTCTTAGGCATAGAGGCCTGACCATGAAGTCTGGGCGTCGGTTTTCTAGGCATGGATTGAGATTTAAGCCTTGAAGATGGCGTCAGTTTAATATGCAAGTCAGTAGGCCTGAATACACCCTCAGAAGCCAGTGCCTGCACAGTGGCTCTGGACCCATCCAAGGTAGAGACATCCGCAGGTTCCACAGTTGAAGCATCTCACAGCATACCGGACTCCGAATGGGTCTCAGTAGAGGCCTGCAAATCTGAAGTAGCGGGTATCAGGGACCGCAAAAGCACCTCACTGAGTACCTGCGAACTGGCGACTAGCTTAGGAGAAGCGTCGTCGGCAGCTTTGGACCTCTGTGGCCTTTCTCTGTCTTTATCTTAGCGTTTTTTTCAGAATGTTGGTAGTTGGGTGGCTTACCAAAGCCATATCTGGGTAATTGAACAGAGTAACATAATATTTAGAAGCGTAAATATACCAATGACGAATAGTTCACTGTTTAAATAAGACACAAAACCGACAGCAAGGTACGTCGTGGTCAGGGCCTAGGCAAGGAATACAGTATGAATGAAAATCTTTATGAGGTATTTGCTTTCCACAAGAAATACAACTGACTTTTACTGACATCAGTTTAGAGCAAGAAAAGTTTCCCCAGTGGGGTACTTAGCTTTAGTTGAAGATTTTGGTTCTGAAACTCGAAAACGAAAATTTCAGGAGTTGGCCGACTGGCACTTGCGAACTGCTTCGGGCACCATACGGCAAGAAAGACTGATGTAATGGCGTCGGCTACATGCTTTATACCCCTGACTACCTGACATCATGGAAGATGAGACAGCAACTGACGCAGGACCCAAGACTTTGATAATCAGGCCGACTGAGGGCTACTGCAAGCAGATAACCCAAATGTGATGACTGCAACAGTGAAACACGAAGATCAGGAGGAAATTCACCCTGGGGATAATTTCAACAGCCTTGCTCGAGAAGGGCACAAGGAACTAACGTCCGGCAACAGGACGACTGGGTATTTCCTTGGGCTAGGTTTGTGTTGGCTTCAGGGCCATTAGCCTAGTATTCACCTATGAACCTATGAAGCATGAAAGCAGAGGCAGTAGGCTTTCCAGGGTTGAGATTGCTGTTCCCAAGCATTTTTTCGGGAATCAATCATAAGAATGCAGGATGCCATGTACCCCAGTATCCCCAGGAATTCTCTTGCTGTGAGGAGTTGCTTTGGAAGCAGACTGGGCAGACAGCCGTTCAGGAAAGTAATGACGTCTTGGTGATGTAAGACTTTATGTTGAAAAAAACTATTAGGGTTCCCTCCTTGTATGAGGAACAGTTTGTGACTTTAGAAAACTTAAGGTGAGCCCTACCGTCTGAAAACAGTCTACAGTAATCTGTAAGCTATTTAGGGTCACTGACTTAGAATCTCTCTTTCAGGGAAGATCCAAGTAGGAGGTAAATATGAATTCCCAACGTTCTGCCATGTGCTATCAGAAGAGCTAAGCATTTTGTGAAAACCATGGATGCACTGGACAGCCCAAAATTATAAAGCACAGATCTGGAAGTGGCAGCCTGTTACTACAAATCAGAGGTACTTTCTGTGACTGTCTGCTCTAGGTACAGGGCAGTACGTATCTTTTAGATCTAGACTCAAGAGCAACCATGAAGGCAACTTGGAATATCATGGGCAGTAGTTTTTCTAACAAGCATTGTGAATTTTTGGATGTTGAGTAACTTGTTTAGCTTTGAGAGGTCAAAGATGGGCCTCCAGGTGCCCTCCTTTCTTGGAACTAGAAAGATATTTGAGTAGAAGCCTTTTCCTTCTTGACCTGGAGGGACAGCATGGATGGATTCTTGGTGAAGTAGTTCACAGATGACAGGCAGTAAGAGGCTTTCCTGCTCTTCTGATAGTTTTAGAATACCCAAGAAGAGTGGGACTTCTCCAAACTGAATGTAGTACCCCTTTTCTATGATGCTGAGGAACCATTGGTCTCTAGTGATGATTTTCTATTGGGTTAGAAAGGAGTAGAGTGTTTTAGCCAGAGTTTTGTTTTTTTTTTTTGGTGGGGTGGGGGTGGGCCATTATGAGAAGCTGGGGTTGAAGATAGTCACAGTTTGCCTCTGACCTTGGTAGGATATTTGGAGCTCCCTGTCTGTGTGATTGTTCTGGTTGCCATCTCCCGGATTATGTGTATCTCTTGCCACAGGGAGGAGACCCCTTGTTTTGCTAAGGGAGAATTAGCCATGGTTTTAAAGGGTAATTGCTACTGTACCTTGGTGTTGGGGACAGTTAAAATTCCTTGTCTTTTTTTTTTTTTTTTTTTTTTTTTTATTTCCCTTTTTTTATCCAGCTTCTCAAAAACTTTTTCAGCTGTAGGTCCAAAAAGAAATTCATTGTCTAATGGAGTATCCAGTAGTTCAGTCCTAAACTAATCCAACAGGGGCTGCGTCCTGAGCCGTGCATGTCTGCAGATGACCGAACCTGTGGCAGCTGCTCTGCAAGCATCATCTAAGACATCACAGCCACATTTCAAGGAGTGTCCAGGGACTTGTAAAGCTTCTCTGGTTATCTCCTGAATATCATTTGATAAGGTTCTATCCGCAATAGAGTTCACCTTGGCAAGTCAAAGCTCTCCTTGCCAGGGGGCAGAGGTACAAGTTCTTCCCCAAAACTGTCTACTTTCCCTGTCATTAGGCAAAGGATGGCAGCTTGGTCCCTTAGGTACACCTTTCGTGGATTCAGTGCGGGCTACAGAAGGGTCAAGTCTTTGAATTTCTTAAAGGTGCTTGTGAAATTCAAACACATTCTAAATCCTGTCTAGTCTCAAAGGAGCAGGTGGTAGAGAATCAGGATGTGTAGTGGAGGAACGGCTAGTGGTCTGGGAGAGTAAGGTTAGCAGTTCCCTTTAGTGGGTTTGAGACTGTGAGAACGGTTTGCTTTCCTGAAAGAAAGCCTCCTTCGTTCTATGCAAGTAATCCATGAAGGAAAGATCCCAGAGTGGGGGTGAGGAGTGGAAGAGTTGCCAGAGTCTGAATATGGCACAGTTTGTTGGGGCAAGTGACCAGATTAGGACAATGTCTCATCGTCTAGTCTAATCTAGAGGAATCTGGATCTTCCTGAAAGGCCACCTCCCTGCTTCTTTTGGGTGAAGAAGCTTCAGAAAAAGTATAAGAGGGCTCTCTGGATTTCATGACTGCTATGAATTCCTGTGCTATTTTTAAGAGGTCTTGGGCTTCGATCTGAGAAGAAGTGGTTGAAACTGGAACCAGGGGCAAAAAAAAAAAATGTTAGCTTTGGTTTGGGTGCCCATTTAAAAAGGGATGACCTGAGGTTGCAGTCGTCCAACTGTGACTTTGATTAAGGTTTTTGTAGTTAAGGTAGATAGGGGGTCTCATTCAAGACCCACGACGACGACTATGGAAGCCAAAGCCTGCTGAGCAACCTCAGACCTGAATGACGTGTGTGCCATGGTAACACTTGTAGGTAGGCCAGAGACCCCAGAGGCCTCTCAAGGCGTCTCACCAGAGGTTTCAGGACTAGGAGTCACCGGACCAGGAGGCTGCAAAGGAGCCTCGCTTGGCTTGGTCAGCTTCTAGATTAGTGCCAAAGCTCTCTCGATAATATCAGGGTCCTAGCTCTTTTTGTCTTTCCATTTCTTTGGCATGACACTAGCCAACACTGGAGTTTTCAGAGGTCCTGCAAGAGCAATGAACTGTGACTCCACCAGGCAAACCAAAGAGCAAGACTTCATATGGGTTGGCTAATGCATCGGACCTACATTTAAGATTTTCATACGTAATTTTGTATAGTTAGGACTGTTGGAGACATCTTGCTGAGGCCATAAGAAAAAACAAAATATGTGAAAATCTTTATGCAAGATTTGCTTTCCATACTTAAAGCAACTGTTAACTTTTTGGAACATTATACAGAAAAAAATTTCCCCAAAGAGGTACTTGTATATGACTGGAAGAAGAGGTTCTGCAGAAAAACAAGCTAACTGATGCAGTGGGAGCATTCTGAACATACGTGGATCACTGCAGACTGCACTGGGAGCATTCTGAACATACGTGGATCACTGCAGACTGCACTGGGAGCATTCTGAACATACGTGGATCACTGCAGACTGCACTGGGAGCATTCTGAACATACGTGGATCGCTGCAGACTGCACTACTACAAAGAAGTGAAGATGGCGCCAATGGATGTCCTTATGTCCAACACCATTCCTCGGATGTTCATCGGTTAGGGATGATGCAAAGACTCTGGAAACGGAGCCAGTCACAGACATCTGCATGGCAGGAAGACCTAAGAATCAGTACTGCAACATTCAATATAAAGAAGCTCAACTGTTACTCCCCTCCTCAGAGCTGCTAAGTACTAGTATCACACTTAACAGCGCTCTGCAGCCACAGCAGATCATCATCAGGAAGACATTAAATCAACTTAAACACTTCATTTTGCACTTTTAAATTGACAAACACTGCAATCATACAAAGTAGATAAAGCCATAGTTCTGTTCCCTTATGTATGTATAGATTCACATCTTGGGCATTGCTCTTGAGGTTAGATAAACCCATAGTTATGTTCCCTTATGTATGTATAGATTCACATCTTGGGCATTGCTCTTGAGGTTAGATAAACCCATAGTTCTGTTCTCTTATGTATGTATAGATTCACATCTTGGGCATTGCTCTTGAGGTTAGATAAACCCATAGTTCTGTTCCCTTATGTATGTATAGATTCACATCTTGGGCATTGCTCTTGAGGTTAGATAAACCCATAGTTCTGTTCTCTTATGTATGTATAGATTCACATCTTGGGCATTGCTCTTGAGGTTAGATAAACCCATAGTTCTGTTCCCTTATGTATGTATAGATTCACATCTTGGGCATTGCTCTTGAGGTTAGATAAACCCATAGTTATGTTCCCTTATGTATGTATAGATTCACATCTTGGGCATTGCTCTTGAGGTTAGATAAACCCATAGTTATGTTCCCTTATGTATGTATAGATTCACATCTTGGGCATTGCTCTTGAGGTTAGATAAACCCATAGTTATGTTCCCTTATGTATGTATAGATTCACATCTTGGGCATTGCTCTTGAGGTTAGATAAACCCATAGTTATGTTCCCTTATGTATGTATAGATTCACATCTTGGGCATTGCTCTTGAGGTTAGATAAACCCATAGTTCTGTTCCCTTATGTATGTATAGATTCACATCTTGGGCATTGCTCTTGAGGTTAGATAAACCCATAGTTCTGTTCTCTTATGTATGTATAGATTCACATCTTGGGCATTGCTCTTGAGGTTAGATAAACCCATAGTTCTGTTCTCTTATGTATGTATAGATTCACATCTTGGGCATTGCTCTTGCGGTGACGTTCTTGACATCCATACCCCTTAAGCACATAACATCTTGGTCGAGATCAGAGATCGAATCATAATCCTCCATATTATACCCACCTGCAAGTTGACCAAAACGTTCTGCAAATTACTTCAAAAAACAAACTTACTCACAAATAAAATACTGACATTTAAATTAAAAATAAATGAACATAATTAAACTACAAAGCAGAATGACATTCATATTTCTAGAAGGATGCAAGTTTATATCAATTTAGAAAATCTTAGAAAAGTTACTCAAGACCAGACTTAAGCAAAAAACAGCACATGCTTTCCAGAAATAAACAGTCACTTTCCAATAGATTATTTCCTCTGAAAACAGAAAAAAAAAATAGAGATTATTCATCTTAAAATCATTTTAGCAAATAGCATAGCTTTTTATCTTTAGAGCTTATTCAGGATTTTAATCCATGCCTAACTATATAAAATAATGTTTGGATAAACAAACATCTATGAGTAATCTGACAATTGTGGTCAATACTCTATAGTCAAGGTAATCCCCCTCGGCAAGTATTATAAAATGAACAAAACAAACACATACCACAGCAAAACATGTCTGTTTACTATTCCCCTAGAAGGGCCAACTAAACCAAGGATGGCAAACTTCAAATTTCCTGAAACTGGGATGAACAGGAATATGGAGATAGGAATCTGAGATCCAGAGAGACGAGGAAAGCTCGAGTTAGAAGAGGAGGAAACAGGGTTTGAAGGGACAGCATTTTGAAAAAGAAGGAACCTTTAAAAAGGTGTTGAGCTGAGAAAGATCCAGAATGGATCTCCAGGTGCCTTCCTTCCTAGGAATTACAAACATTATGGAATAAAACCCCTGCCCCTTTTGAGGAGCAGAAACATTTGATGGTGCCTTGAGACAAAAGGCTCTGAAGTACATCCAGAAAAAATGGCAGCTGTTTGAGGAGTTAGAGAAATGCTAAAAAAAGGAGGAAAGGATTTATATAACATGTAATATCCCTGACGAATGATGGACAGAATCCAAGAACCCTGAGCGATCCTTAACCAACTGTGAAGAGACAGGGAAAAACAAAGATTAAAAGAACCTAACTTAGGAGGGAGGGAAGAAGGTTGTGAGACAGAGCCGGGCTAGTCTGAAAAAGGAGGCTTCTGACTAGTAGGAGTCAGAGTAGACTTAGCAGGAAGACCCACAATGGCAGGCTTGGAAGGACATTTCCTCTGAATTTATTTCTTTATTTAAACATTTGTTTACCGGGAAAGTCAGACTGGAACAGAGCCCATTTTCAATGGGGGCCCAAGAACGTGAGAGGAAACCGAAGCCTTCCCCTCAGAGTCAGGGAGATGAGAAATAACCTGAAAACCACGAGTGAGGGAGCAGCTATGAGTCTGGTAGTTAACCTAAAAGGCCAATGTAGCAGCAGTGTACGCCTTTTTGTCAGTCCTTTCCCATGTCCCTACAGTCCTTGTCAGAAGCAATTTAGTGGAGGGCAACCATTTGGAAGGTTTGTCTGAAGAAAGAGATGGATCAGCATATGGACATTTATAAAGAAACTTAAAACCTTTATCAGTTTTTTTTTTTTTTTTTTTTTTTAAGGAGCTAGGGTCCGAGAATCGGAGCCTGAAAAGCTGATGAAAAAAGTGGCAAACAAGGCAGCAAGGACAGGCAGGACAGCAGAAATCTTAGGAAACTATCTGGAGGAGT
The DNA here is from genome assembly GCF_019279795.1 of Protopterus annectens. Lineage (NCBI taxonomy): Eukaryota > Metazoa > Chordata > Ceratodontiformes > Protopteridae > Protopterus > Protopterus annectens. The sequence continues at coordinate 1,363,373,150 of NC_056747.1, forward strand.
CCACAATACCCCTTCTGGATATCAGTAACCTGTGTAAAGTCCCATTAAAAAAATTCTATCATCCGAGAAATAGTACCCTCAAAGGAAAGTTCCTCAAACGGAGAATCTGGACTGAACCATGTTCTAATAAAGAAGAAATCTGACAGGAATTGCCTAAAGCCTCTTCTTCAGAGTCCAAATTCTAATCACAAGAGTCCGGCTCCCTAGTCCTCTTAAGAAAAGTAGAGGACTGAGGGAGGGCAGAACAAAGTTGCTGGTGGAGCTTCAAGGCCAAGAATGCATTAAACAAGCCCTGTGTAAAATCTGATACTCACGCAGAGGATCCTTAGGAGCAGGGTATACATGTTTTGTTTTCTGCTTTTTTAAAAAGGGATGTCATCCCTAAGTTTTGACAAACATAGTAGGAATTTCCTCCCTAGCAAGAATCTGTGGAACACCCCTCGGGGTCCCTCAGATATGATCAAATGGTTGCAGTAGAAGAATCTGACACAATGACCAGATGATCCTCTAGGCTTTCACTAGCCTCGAGAGAGACATCCCAGGGAGGCAGTACAGCAGTCAAATCAGATCTAACTTTTTTGGTCATCTTGGCAAACAGCTGATGACCTGGTCGATTCCACCATTGTACCAACAACTTAAGAAATTGGTTTTCGAGGGAGATAAAGAGGAGACAGCTGCAGAGAGTCTTTGAGACAAACTCTTGACAAATCAGGCATGACATATGGTCGTGAGAAGCACCCAAGCAAAACAAATAGCTCATGACAGCCCTTATGGGGAATCTGACTCCCACACTGATATTTTCCCTTTCTGGATGACATGTAATCTCACAATGAAAGCAAAGAAATCAAAGATAAGAAAAACCCCAAAGGAGCACTCATCTGAAACGGCTTGGTAATCCGTAGATGAAGGCGCATTCAGACTGACAACTGAAGACGGCGTTTGGCTTGGCAGCAGAGCTGTTCTGAGGTATGAACATCCATAGGTCAGCTTTATGCCCTATGCCATCAACAGGGAGCATACGTGCAAGGTATGACATACTAATAATCCTAAGGCTTTGGCATACTGGCCGGACTTTGGGGCTGCCCTTGGCAGAGGATCTCTAGAGTTAGGAAAAAGTGATATGGAAGGACATCTGCAGGCTCATACATTTGGTGTATGTGCTTGAAGAGGACCCAGTGGTGCGAAAACTGAAAGTATTTACCATAACAACAGATCCTTTCATTCCAGTCCATCTGATACAAAGAATAGTAATGTAAAATCTTACCATAATCATAGATGTCCTTCTCTTCCATGTTGCAGTATTCTTAGTGTGGGTTTCTCCATCTCAGGTGACCAGAACATCAGCTCCTATACAAAAGCTTAAGCCTGGTTGCTGTTGGTGTCTGGGACGTCACACACACAGAGCCATAAACCAGAAGTCTTAAATGTCACGTATGCACACACAGACCTCAGAAATAACTGCCCAGTTGGATAGCGGACTAGGTAGAGTCAAATGATGGTCTCCAGACCAGTGAAATACCATAGACTGCCCAGTGAGACCATAGTCTAGGAGGTGTCCTAGGGTGCCACATAGACAGGTGACGGAAATGCAGAGGGATGGTGGGCGGGAAGGAATACTGCAACACGGAAGGAAGGACATCTATGGTTATGGTAAGATCTTACACAACTAGTCCATGTCCTTCTACTCCCATGTTGCAGTATTTTTAGTGTGGCAGAATACCACAGCTTAGAAAGGAGGAAGGGTGGAGTTACAGGTAGCAGATTCCAGAAATCCTTCCAGAATTGCCCTAGCAAAACTGGCTCTGGAGATATGGTCCAATTTGTAGTGTCTGGTAAAAGTGTGTATAGTGGTCCAGGTGGTGGACTCCAGAATGGAGGCTGTGTCCAGACCTTTGAAGAAGGCTTTGGAGGATGCAACGGGTCCTAGTGGAGTGTGCTCTTACCTCCTGAAGTAAATCCTTGGCATGGTAGGAGTAGCAGAAGCAGATAGTTTGCTTGGAGACTGCCTTGCCCAGGGCCCTGGGATGGATCGATACAAAGAGTTGATTAGAGTTCCTTATGGACTTAGTTTTGTCCAAATAAAATCTTAGCTGTCTGTGCACATACAGGGAATGGAGTAATTCTCTCTGTCATTGGTGGGACAGGGAAAGAAGGTGGGCAGATGGCTGAACTGATTCAATGATAGCTCATTGACCACTTTGGGCATGAAATAAGGGTTGATCCACAGGGTCACCGCATCTTTGTGGAAGATAGTGCAGGGGGGACACGCCATGACTGCCGTAACTGACAGCCTTCTAGCTAAGGTGAGAGCTACCAGCAGGATTGTTTTCCATGTGCACATTTACAGTGCTGAAGAACTGGCTGGTTCGAATGGGGCCACTGTTTTTCTAGGATAAAGTTTAGGTCCCAAGGCAGTAGAATGGGTTTCCTTAGTGGCCTGATGTGCAAGACCCCTTTCAGGAACAATTTAACATCTAACCTGGAGAGTAGAGGAGGGTCTAAGGGTAAGCAGGCAGAGACTGCAGATAGGTTGACTCACTAAAGAGTATGAAAGGCCTGCCTTGATATGTTTACACACAAGCTAAGACTAGGGGGACATCCACTAGAAAGAGATCCCTCTGTCTTTGGGGACACCATTTGGAGAATCAGTCCCATTTTAAAAAGTACAGTTTTGTACCTACCATAAATGTAGATGTTCGAAGATCCACATTGCTGCAGTCCTAACACTTGGGTAGTCCGCTGTCCCTCGGTCGGCCCGAATATCAGAGTATAAGGCTGACGTCGGTCAAGGCGCATTTGACTGACATCAGAACGTCAGGGTACAAATGCGCATGACCGACATCATATCCTCAGTCTTTTCTTGCCCCAGATGTCAGAAGACCCTAAAAAGAAAGGTCAAAACCCATAGACAACAACTAAACAACCAACCAGCCTAACACCAAAAATATGTACAATATATACAATATATACAAAATGCAATATACCTCAGATGGATAACCCAACCCACACAACCACCTCAAACTACAGAGGGAAGGAGGGAGGGAATTGGACTGCAGCAATGTGGATCTTCGAACATCTACATTTATGGTAGGTACAAAACTGTACTATGTTCATCTCGCATTGCTGCAGTCCTAACACTTGGGTAGAATCCCAAAGCAGAGGTAAGGGAGGATGGCTAAACTATAATGAAGCAGGAGCTGCCAAAATGCCCTGCAACACAGCAGTGGCAAAACCAGCCCTGGATTTAGAGTACAGTGGAAGGTGGTAATGCCTAGATAAGGTATGCACTGAACTCCAAGTGGCTGCCTCCAAAATATCCTTAGTAGCCACCCCCCTCAAAAAAGCTGTTGAAGTGGCAGTAGCCCTAGTGGAATGAGGCCTAATCCCAGCTGGAATCTCTTTGCCATGATGGGAATAACAGAAAGCAATGCAAAATCCAATCCACTTAGAAATAGTTTGTTTTGACACGGCCTTGCCCTGAGAGCACAAAGCAAAAGAAACTAATAACTGCTGAGATTGTCTGAACCCTTTAGTTCTGTCCAAATAATATCGCAACTGCCTGTGTACATCTAAAGTGTGCAAAATCTTTTCCCCTTTAGTTTGGGATTTGCATAAAAGTAGGCAAATGAATAGTTTGGTTTAAAGCCACACTAGAAACCACTTTAGGCATAAAGGAAGGATTAGTACGTAAAGATACCCTATCCTTATGGAAAATTAAGAAAGGCTCAACTGCCATAAGGGCCTGCAATTCAGAAACCCTTCTTGCAGAGGTAATGGCCAACAAAAAGCAGTCTTCCATGACAAATATTTCAACTCAGCAGTAGCTGCAGGCTCAAAAGGTTGTAGAGTGAGTTTCTCCAACACAAAATTGAGATCCCAAGCAGGAGTAGGAGCCCTTCGTGGGGGTCTTATATTCTTTGCCCCTCTAAGAAATTGCTTGAACAAAGGATGAGAAAACAATGGTGGGTCACAATCGTAGTGAGCTGAAATTGCTGCAGCATGAATCTTAATAGAAGAGAAGGACAAACCTTTGTCCAATAACTCAGTAAGATATTGAAGAGCCACACTTAAATCAGGCTCAGAAACATCCAAATCCTTAGCTGCACTCCAAAATAAAAATCTCTTCCATTTATCTGCGTACACTTTCCTTGTACTAGGCCTTCTAGCTTCCAAAATCACATTCAAAACTTGTTGTGGAAGTTGAGACCCTCTATGGTTTAAAACAGAATATGCCATGCTGTTAGGTGAAGAGAGTGAAGTTTGACATTGAGCAAATGACTGTCCTCCTGGGACAACAGATGTGAAATCAAAGGCAAAGGCCATGGAGGCTTCCGTACTAGACTTCTCAGTAATGGGTACCAGTGCTGTCGAGGCCAATCTGGAGCTATCAAAATCATCCTTGGCTTGTCCTGTCTGACCTTCAGAAGTACCTTTGGGAGGAGAGGCAGAGGTGGAAAGGCATACACATGAAGATTTTTCCAACTGAAAGAAAGAGCATCCACTTTCCAAGCTGTGGGATGAAACCGCTTTGTGCAAAACTTTGGCAGCTGGTGGTTTAGTGGAGAAGCGAACAGATCTATGTCTGGAGTTCCCCAGGACACTGTCAATTTCTGAAATACATGAAGATCCAGTTTCCACCGTGGGGATCCATGATTTGTCTGCTTAACACATCTGCTAAGGAGTTCTGTGCTCCCGGCAGAAACCTTGCCTGAAGACTTAGTTGTAAACTGAGAGCAGTCTCCCACAAAATCATTGCTTGCCTGCATAGAGGATAAGAATGTGTTCCCCCTTGCTTGTTGATGTACCACATGACAGTTGTGTTGTCTGTTAGAATCAACACCTGCCCTGGAAGAAGTAAATCCTTGAAAGCTATTAATGCAAACTGGACTGCTAACATCTCCTTCATGTTGATATGTAGATGTTGTAGTCTGGCAGGCCACTTGTCTTGTATCCACTTTCCATTTAGATGAGCTCCCCAAGCTTTGTCTGAGGCATCTGTCGTTAAAATCTGACTCGCCTCTGGCCGGGTCACAGAGAGTCCCTTGTTTAGGTGACATTCCTGAGCCCACCACAAAAATTCCTTTAGAATGCAAGGTATTATTTGAATGACAGTGTCCAGATCCTGGCAGTGCTGTGTCCATACATTTTTGAGATACCATTGTAGCTTCCTCATATGCAGTTTGGCATTGGGAAGCACCAGAATACAAGATGCCATGAACCCTAAGGCTTGAAGGACTGTCCTTGCAGTCAGCCCGGACTGATGAGATAGTTGATGGAAGTAAAGGGATAGACTCTTGTTTGTCCGGGGTTAAAAGGCCATCTGGGATGCTGTATTCAGTCTCACACCCAGAAAGCACATGTCCTGAGAGGGTACTAGACTGGACTTTATTTCGCTCACAGAATACCCCAGGCATCTTAGCACTGCTATCACATATTCCAAATGATGAAGAAGCTCTTCCCTTCCTTGAGCCAGAATCAGGCAGTCGTCCAAATAAGGATAGATCTGTATTCCTTTTAGCCTGAAGAAAGCTATCACTGGAGCCAGAACTTTCGTGAACACTCTGGGCAGTAGACAAGCCAAAGGGCAATGCAGAGAACTGATAGTGAGAAGTCCCAGCTCGAAAACGCAGATACTTCCTGCAACTTAGTCTGATAGGAACATGAAGGTAAGCCTCCTTGAGATCCAAAGTTACCATCCAATGATCTTTGCCCAGCAGAGGTAAAAGCTGCTGCAACGTCAACATTTTGAACTTGGGAATGTCCAGATAAGTGTTGAGGATAGATAAATCCAAAATTGGTCTCCACGTGTTCCCCTTCTTTGGCACTAGGAACAGGCGAGAATAAAATCCTAGGCCCCTTTCTGGCATAGGAACCGGCTGTATGGCCCCTATTTGGAGTAACAGAGAAATTTGCTTGTGAGCCTCTATTCTTTGTTGAGGAGGAATGTCTGGCATGCCTTTGAAAGGAGGCAAGGTATGGAAATAAAACCTGTAACCGTGATGTATGATATCCAGTACCCATCTGTCTTGGGTAATCAAACTCCAATTTTCTTTGAAAAGTGCCAACCTTCCTCCCAAAGGTGCTGCCAGGCGAGAAGGTTCTGGCAGCTGAAAAGGTAGGTCATTGGGTCGGTTTACGAAAGGACTGACCCCTGCCCTCACCCGAAGACTGTGCAGGAGAACTCCCTGTTCTAGGCCTGAAAGAGCCCTGACCTCTGCCCCTGCCACGTCTAGATCAACCCCTAGACTGGGAATCATAAGAAGGATACGTCCACCCTTTAGTAGGCCAATTTCTACTAAACTTTGGAGGCTGAACCTGCAAAAAATCTTTAACAGTCTGCATAGACTTAGCCTTGTCTTCCATTTTCTTTAAAACTGCCTCAACAGGAGAACCAAACAAGACAACAGATTGCAAAGGGGCATCCAAAATCCTAGTTTTAACATGGTCAGATAAATTTTGATCCCTCAGCCAGGCATGCCTGCGAAGAACTGACCCAGTGGCAGCCACCCTAGACGAGGCCTGTACAGCATCAAAACCACATTGCAAAGAATGCTTACCCACCTGTTCAGAAACATGCACTAAATCTTGTAACTCTTTACAATCAATACCTTCCGCCAGAGCATCAACCTTAGATTTCAACTGTGAAAGGAGATAATTTTGATATTTCAACATGTGAAACTGGCAATTCAAAGCTCTCATGGCTAGAGTGGAAGAAGTATAAACTTTCTTTCCCCATCTATCCAAGGCCCTGGCCTCTTTATCTGCAGGAACCGGATTCTTGACAACAGAAGCCTTAACACCCTTAGGCCCCTGGCTAACAGTTTCTGGGTCTGCCCTAGGACTCTTAAAAGATACTTATGAGCTTCAGGCACCCTGTAATACCTATCTGGTTTAACAGGAGCAGGAGGCAAAGAATCAGGATTAAGAGAAGCCTCTGCAAACACATCTTCCACCACATTCAGAACAGGAGGTATAGCTAAAGGCCTATGCTGGGGTAAAACAAAATTCCCTAAGCCTTTTCCTGGAATCAGAGAAATCCTGACCTTCCCATTTAAAATGCTCTCTCATGGAGTGAAGGGTCTCTGAAAAGAAAAATCCTCAGGAGGAGAAGCAGAAGGAGTAGAATCATCCACATCAGAATCAGAATAATGAGAATACTCCTGCAAGTCTTCAGTCAAGACTCAGACACATCCGAAGCCTGCTCATAATCCCCAACACAGGTTCCATCCTAGGCCTCTTATCAGGAGGGCATAGAGCCTCTAATTAAAGTAATTAAATCTTCTGCCATTTTAAGCATGTGCTTCTTGGGCACAGAACCTGAAGAAGTAGGAGGGACACCCACAGAAGCAAAACTAGACCTGCCTCTAGGAGAAGCCTTGGAAGCAGAAAGAGGGCCTAGACACCTTAGGAAGGGAGGGAGTACAGTTATCTGTCAAGCCCCTACAGCCTGACCTGCCTCCTGGGAGGCCACATCCTGTAAATACAAAGTTTCTCCCTGGGATACCAGAGAGGCCACCGACGGAACCACCGGTACCACTGACGCCTCTAAAGAACCGGCGTCCGGTTGGACGACCTCTAACCTAGGTTTAACTGCCTTGTCCTTGCGCTTCTTTGAGGAAGCCGGCCGGAGCATCCGACGGCATATTGTAATTGCACCGCTTCCCAAAGACCAACCTGGCACAATCCAACCTTCGCTTTATAGTGCGTTATTGAACCTAGCACAAAAGCGACACCCAACAACGGCGTGCTCAGGTCCCAAACAAGGTATACACAAATTATGGTAATCCCTATGCGGTATCTGTTTCCCACAAGAAATACAGTTATTCACTTTTTCTGACATCTGGTAAACCACTGAGGCAAGAAAAACAAAATATTCCCCAACGGGGTACTTAACCAACTCTGACTTCGGTCTGAAACTCCGAATTCGAAATATTTCAGAACGCCGAACGGCACTTGCAACACTGCTTCTGCATCGGACCATGCGGCAAAAAAGACTGAGGATATGACGTCGGTCATGCGCATTTGTACCCTGACGTTCTGATGTCAGTCAAATGCGCCTTGACCGACGTCAGCCTTATACTCTGATATTCGGGCCGACCGAGGGACAGCGGACTACCCAAGTGTTAGGACTGCAGCAATGTGAGATGAAGAACATCGTAGGATCTCATTGTGTTAGGTTTCCTGGCCTCCCTCAGGACAGAAAGCACGTCTTCAGAGTAGCACTGTCTGAAGGGTATTAAAAGTTCATCACCCAGCATTTCCAGGTGAGGGTGGATGTGTGTTCCCTGCTGCAGCACGAGTAGGTCCAACATGTGGGGTAACTTGTGATTGCCCTTGGTGATGGATAGTACAAGGGGAAACCAATGCTGCCTTGGAAAATAGGGAGTCACCAGCAAGATTTTTAGCATGTCCCTCCTTATCTTCAGAAGGACCTTTTGAATGACAGGGAAGGGGGAAATGCATACAGAAACCTTCCCTTCCATCAAATAGTGAAGGCATCCACTCTCCAAGCTAGTGGGGAATGGTCCTTGGTACAAAAGTTTTTCAGTTGTCTGTTCTGAGGGGAGGCAAACAAATCTATTTGAGGTGTGCCCTACTGCTGAAAAATGTGTAGAAAAACTTCCGTTTTACATCCACTTGTAATATAGAGAGGATGATCTGCTGAGAGGATCTGCCCGATTGTTTTCCCGGGATGGTATGTAGGCTGCCTGCAGAGATAAGTTGTTTTGGGAGGCTAGGTCCCAAATCTGGACTGCTAATCTGCAGAGGATATAGGACTTGGTCCCCCTGTTTGCTAATGTACCACATGACTGTCGTATTGTCTGTGAAGATTTGAAGGGGACCTGGCTGAAGGATGGGAAGAAAGGTTTTCAAGTGCCAAAAGGACTACAGTCATTTCTGAATCTGCCAGCATTGTTGCACTTTGAGGCTCTTCATGGTAGCCCTCCAGCCCAGGTCTGATGCATCTGTGTGCATGCACTGAGCTGGTGTGGGAAGGTGAAGGGGGAAACCCTGGGTTCATTTGAACTTGTTGGATCCACCACCTTAATGCTGCCTTTAGGCAAAGTAGGAAGGTAATCTGGAATTCTACAGGGTGGTTGTGTTGGGACCACACATTATTCAGATACAACTGTAGCTTTCTCATGTGCACCCAAGATTAATGGTAGCATAGGAATGGTGGCTGCCATGAGGCACAGCAGTCACAGGAATTGTCTTGCTGATAGTTAGTGGACCTGGAGCAGATCCTGGAAGTGGCCTGTTTGGGAAAGTACTTTGTTGTGAGGAAAAAAAGCCTTCATCAGGTCTGTACGGATCCTGCAGCCCAGAAAGATTTTGTCCTGCTGTGGTGTTTGGGATGACTTGAAGAGATTGAAGGTTAACCCCAGACCCTGCAGCAGAGACATGGCAAACTGCAGATTTTTTTTTAGGGTGGCGTCTTTGTCTGCAAGAATGAGTATATCGTCTAGGTAGGGGTAGAGTTGAATGCCCTTGGTTCTGCAGTAGGCTATGGCTGGAGCAAGGCATTTGGTGAAGACCCTGGGTGCAGTGGATAAACCATAGGGCAAGGCAGTAAATTGAAAGTGAGAACAGGGCCCAGTGAAATGCAAGCACTTTCTGTGAAATGATTTAATAGGGATGTGGAAATAGGCCTCCTTCAGATCTAGAGTAACCATGAATGCCTGTGCTGGCAATAGTGGAAGGAGGATTTGGAGGGATAGCATTCTGAAGGATGGGACTTGTAGGAAGAGATTTAGAAAGGACAAATCCAGGATTGGTCTACATGGCCCGTCCTTTTTTGGTACTAGAAATGGCCTTGAGTAAAAGCCTTTTCCTTCTTGCCCTGGGGACAGGTTTTATGGTTCCATGGGTCAGAGGATCTTGTATAATGTCTGAAATAAGGTGTAGTGTTTTTAAGTGGAAATAGGATCCCCTGGGGGGGGGGGTCTTTCTTTCTAAGAAAGGAAGTATCCCTCTTCTACTATTGCCAGGACACAGCACTCTGAAGTAATTGTTCTACAGAGGGGCAAGCAGTGGGATGGGGGAGATAGGCAAGACAGGCATGCACTGTTGGTGACATTTCAGTCATGAAAGGGCTGTCTGGGGGTAGGTAGAGAAGAGGATGGTCTGGTAGACGTTCGCCTCTTGGTTCCTTCTCCTATGCCTGGAAGAAGGGGTAGCAATGGAAGGAGTTCTTCTGATACAGACGGTCTTAGCTTGACAGTTTCTGTAGTATTTAGGTATAGAGTGATACCAGAAGGTGCTTAATGTCTTGAAGCTCCTTGCTTTTCTCCTGAAGATTCTTAAACAATTCATCAGACTGCTCCACACACAGGAGGTTGTGGTCTAGTGGAGCCTCTAGAATTTTGGATTTGAAATCATCATGCATGGGTTGAAGTCAAAGCCATGAATAGCTGCGGCGCACCAAGGCGGATGCAGCAGATCTAGCAGAAGCCTCTGCTGCATCATAACTGCATCGGATTGAGTGTCTGGCCACCTGGGATGCCAGGGTCAGTTGTGATGCTACCTCAGTCTTGTCAGGAGAGTGTCAGGCAGGGAGGATAGCAGTGTAGATGTTTGGGATACCAAGTCCAAGGTATACTTAAAATCATATGAGTTTGGCAGTTAATGGCTCTGAAGGCTAAGGTGGAAGAGGTGTAAACTTTCTTCCCTAGCCTGTCCATGTTTCTGCTGACCTTGTCAGTGGGCAGAAGGGACGAGGATGGGATCAGTCTTGACTGCTTGTCTGGGTTACAGCAATCACTGCAGGGTCTGCCAAGGGAGGCTTCACAAGAAAGTTGTGGTCATCAGGCACCTTTTAGAAAGGATCTGGTCTGTTAAGCGCAGGTACTGAGCATCAGGATTTTTAGATGCTGAAGTAAATGAATCCAGGTATGCAGGTATAAATGGGAGAAAGGCAGATGTGAAGGAGATTCAATTTGCAAAAGCTCAAAATATCTCCAAGTTTGTCATTTGGGAAGTATCCCACTTGAAATATTCTTTCATTTTAGTTATGGTCTCCCCAAAGTGATTTCCTCTAGAGGAGAGTCCCCTTCTATGGATTCCTCATCAGAAAAATAGTATTCTAGAGGGGAGGCTATCTGTGTTGAGTAGGTAATAGAATCATCAGACAATGAAGAGAAAAATTTCTCTCTTCTTCATAGGAAGTGGGAAGGAGTACAGAAATAGCGGAGGCAGGCCTTGGGCTTAGCACTGGGATAGTGGAAGTAGAGGAGACAGAGGGCCTAAAAGTCATGAAGGCCTGCATCAGGGACCGAGTAAAAGATTGCTTCAGATTCTGGCATCTGGTGGATTCTGGTTCCCCCTCAACTTCGATAGGCACAGATGTCCGAGTCATCTCCGTGGACGTGCCGGACGGTACTTCAGAAATGGCTACTTCAAGGGGAGCCAATGAAGTAGACGGCTCTAACTAACATCCCTTAACCCATATATCAGTGGCTGTTGGGGCATCTGACAATGGACAGGCAGAGAAAGCAGGCCGTAAAACCTTGGCCTTTTCCCGAGGTGGTTCTACCTGGGCGGCTGACTCTGGATCCATCCTAAGCACTAACTTTAAGTCTCTGGTTTTCCAAGTAAAGATTAAGGGCAGCCAAACGGCCTCTAAGCATCACAGGGGATTAAGGATTGGCTAATGGCAGAAGTAGTATGGTCGTGGTTCAGACCTACACAAAAAAATGCAACGGTCATGGAGTTGTATGCGGAATTTGACGTCCGCATTGGCATTTACCCCTCTAAGCTGACATCGGCTAAAAAGGAAAAAGCAAACCAAGCTCAAGCAATAGTAACGGAAACTTTCCCCAACGGGGTACTTAGCTTTAGACGTCTTGACGTGCTTGCCACAATAGTAGGTATTCCTAAAATTCATAAGGACATACTTGATCCCCCATTCCGCCCAATTATATCAGGCAGTAAATCCAAGACCTTTAATATAGGCGTAGCCATAGATAGATGGGCCAAGCATATATGGAAACACACCGCACCTCAAAGGACTCATGGATGTTCTTGTCTAATCTTACTATAGAAAAATGGAAAGAGAGTCCGCTATATATAACTATTGATGTTATAGATTTGTTTTCTTGCATCCCTAAAATGCAAGGTTTAGAAGATTTTAGTGAGAGATTAAGAAGGTATTCTAACCTTAGTTGGGATCGTATTCATTTGATAACCAACATGATGGGATTAGTATTGGACCATAATTATATTTACTTTGAAGGGGAATATTTTAAACAGACAAGGGGTGTAGCTATGGGGGCTTCTTGTGCCCCTATTTTTGCTAATTTAGTTATGCTGGAATGGGAGCATCAGGATTTGTTTAATAGTGCCTATTTTCAGCATGTTTACTATACAAGATTCCCTGATGATATGTTTCTGTTATGGGATGGACCAGTTGAACTTTTTAATGATTTTATGGCCCATTTAAATCGGTCCAGTAGCTTTTTGAAATTTACGTACAAAGTTAGCTCTGATGGGATTGCTTATTTGGACACATTTATAAGACATACAGACACTGGTTTTCAGTCGGAGATTTTTAGAAAAGAAACATTTTCAAATGGATATTTGGAATTTTCTAGTAATCACCCCAAACACATATTAAGAAATATTTTTAAAGGGCAATGCATTCGAGCAGCTAGAATGTCCTCTAATTATGAGGTAATGATAAAGGAGATACATTTTATCAAAAATATGTTTATTAATAGAAATTTTCCGATACCATTACTGAACGACATTGATTCTTATGTTATAAGGGAATGGGGCAATAAGTACCCCCCGATACTGGATACTGTATATAGTTACAACAATGCTATACAGCCCTGTAAAGTAGGGGGGTTTTGAGTCCAAGAAAGTATGTGTTCTAATGTATTCCCCACGTTAATGAAATTAAAAACATTTTGTTTAGACATTGGAACATTTTAACTGTCGATGAGGAAGTAAAAAAATGAAGTTGGTAATGGACCATGTTGTGTATATAAGGTAGGACTAAATATTAAAAGATTGTTAGAGAGTGCTAAAAATAATCGGAATCTTTCGATGCAGGATGCTTCCACTAAAAAATGTGGTTCTTGTAGACAATGTTTTGCTATAAATGAAAATAAGGGTTGCAAACTGGATGATATAAACAGAACTTATATTAAGTTTATGAAAGGGAATTGTCATAGTACTAATATAGTATATCTTGCAAAATGTGAGTCCTGCACAGCTTTCTATATTGGAAAAATTGAAAGGCAATTTAGGAGGCGGATTTATGAACACCTGTATAAGATTAAGGTCCAAGACACCAACAATGCCTTATTTAGACCTATCAAACAGTATGGTGATGCTCATGTCTTTAGATTTGCTATAATTGATCAGGTAGTAAAATCCCCACGAGGAGGTAATTTTAAAGCTCTTTTAGGTAAAAAGGAAAGTATGTGGCAGATGAAGACTAATGCCACAAAGTTTCCAGGCATTAATGATTTTATTTCCATCAAACCTTTATTACAACTATTATAAGTTGAATGTGAACAACCTTTATGCACTTTATGTATATGTAGATTTTGTGATATTAGTGATTTAGTGTTAGTCTGGTACACTTGCTCTTTCAAGCTGCTTTTAATGAAATATGTGCTGTTTATGTAGGCTATTAGTCACAATTTGGCAGATTAGTTTAATAACCATTTATATTTATTTACATATCTTTTTACATATTTAATATATTATAATTTAGATAATTTTAATATTTTTCATGGTAGTGGGTATTACGATTATTGTATTTTATTTATTAAATAATGTGTTTTTAGTTGTGGAGTACATCATTTGATTATGTACTTCGATACGTATGGATGTTATTGTGGAAACTTGATTTTAACATATGTTCTTACAAATCATATGCACTGGCACTTTAAAAAGTTGACGTCGGCTATTTGTAAAAATTCTTTGAATGGATTTGGCGCCAAAAAGTTGTTAAATATGTCTCTATCTCTGCTGTATAGCTGTCTGATGAAGTCTGCAACGCAGATGAAAGCGCTTACCATACTTTAGATTTTTTGCGTCTTATTTCAATTAAATGTTGCTTCTATCCTTGTTCGAGTCCTGCTCACTATTTGACTGGATAACCTAACAGAGACGGATTGCCGTCTCACTGTTTGATTTAGCTTTAGACGTCTTAAGTAGAAGAGTGATGTGATCGATCTGATGTTCGACTGCTGCAGAAAAGTTCTGAGTTCTATGCATACAGACATCACATTTAAGGCTCCTGGTTTATGGCCCTGCATATGACATCCCAAACACCAACAGCAACCATGCTTAGGCTTTTGTATAGGAGCAGACATTTGGGTCACCTGAGACAGAGAATTCCACACTAAGAACCCTAGAACAAAACAAAGAAAAAAAACTAAGGGTAATGCTGCTCAATGCCAGAAGTCTCAACCTCAAGATGCACGCACTCGAGGCCCTTCTCAGTATGGAGAACATCGATGTCTGTGCTGTGACAGAAACCTGGTTCAAGGCTCCTGACAGCACCCCAGCACTATCAGGTTTTACCTCATATCATGCGTTCCGGCCCCAAAACCCAGACAATACCAAGAAAGGAGGAGGGGTATCCATATTCATCAAGGACACCCACATCTCAAGATTGGTGGCATCGCACGATGCATCGGAAACTATCCAGGTGCAATTAACCATAGGCAAGACTGCTCTGCAATTTGTAGCATGTTACAGGCCACCCTCGCAAACTCAGGAACCTCATATGGCCTTCCTGAAAACAGTGGAGGGGATAAATGTATCTCCGAACACCATCATACTAGGTGACTTCAACTACCCTAATATAGACTGGGAACACTACTCAAGCCCAAACACTCTAGCCCAAAAGTTCCTGGAATTCATAAACTCAAATGCCATGGAACAACTAGTCACCATCCCCACAAGAGGAGAGAACATACTTGATCTCATCATCACGAACATGGGAGCACGATGTTCAACGCCAAAAGTATACCCCTCACTGGTGAGATCTGATCACAAACTAATCTCGCTGGAGGTCCTCATCCCGCCCACACCCGAAATGAAAAAGACCACAGTAAAGAACTTCTCGAAAGCCGACTTCACACGTCTAAAGACTAGTGTGGGTCTCCTTTAAGGCCCCTGAGCCGGTGGTTAACATTACTCAAACAGCTGAATCACTTACAAATGCCTTCTACCAGCACCTGCAGGGCTGCATGGATCAGGCAATCCCAAGCAAAACAAAGACTCTTTGTACCAAAGGCAAGCGTCCAGTCTGGTGGACCCCAGCCATAAACAAACTCTACAACAAAAGGAGAAAGCTACTACAAGATAGAGCAAAATCCTTAAAAGGTAAGACACCGCTGATCACTATAAGTAAACAGCTAAGAGCTCTCATAAAATCATCCAAAGCTAATTTTGAGAAAAAAATAGCTAAGGACTCTAAAGACAACCATAAGGCATTCTTCAGCTATGTCAGAAACTTAGGAGGAAACTCCCAGATATGCTCAGAATTAGTTCAAAATGATGTGAAGATTACTGATCCTACAGACATTGCCAACATACTGGCTGACAGGTTCAGTGCAAACTCCCCCCCCCCCCCCCTAAAGGAGAGATATCTATACCAAATGATTGTGGGCCCCAAACATCTATAACGCCCAGGTGAGAACTGCTCTCCAAGGCAAAGAACACAGCATCCATGGGACCTGATGGTGTCCCCGGCTGTGTGCTCCATGAACTCAACGAGGAATTAAACCCACAGTTAGGACAGCTGTTTAATCTTAGTCTCACCTCCGGATACGCACTCCAGGAGTGGTGCACAGCGACTGTGGTCCCACTCCACAAAGGCGGTGCCTCCACCGACCCTGGAAATTACCGTCCCATTAGCTTGACAAGCCTTATCTGCAAAGCCATGGAGAGGATCATAATGGATCTCATAAATAAAGACATAGGGAATTTGCAGACTTTAGATCCAACCCAGTTTGGCTTTGTCAAAGGCAGATCATGCCTTTTAAACTTGGTTGACTTTTGAAACAGTCACCAAGGCCATTGATGAGGAAAGGCAGTCCATACAGCCTACCTAGACCTGGCAAAGGCTTTCGATACAATACCTCACTCGGGTATCATTGAAAAACTCATCAACTTAAATGTAAACCCATACATTACAAGATGGGTTGCAAACTGGCTGAGTGACAGAACCCACAGGGTCAGAGTTGCTGGCGCCATGTCAGACTCAAAGCCTGTCACAAGTGGTGTCCCACAGGGCTCAGTCCTGGGCCCACTCTTGTTTGGCATCTACTTTTCTGAAGTACAAGCAAACACAGGAGGGTTATGGCTGACAAAGTTTGCAGATGACTGCAAACTGGGCCGAGATGAAAACACATCCGACACAGATATCCTTCAGAAGGGTCTCACAGAAACGGATAACTGGTGCCAGAGCCATGGCCTTAAGTTAAATGCCAAGAAATGCATAGTCATACCCTTCGGGAAAAATAAGGTTACCCCTAGCTACCATATAGGTGGCAATCCCCTGAACACAGAAGTTATTAGGGACCTGGGAACCCAGGTTGACAGTAGCCTTTCATTTGACACTCATATTGCTAAAGTAGTTAGGAAGACCTTCTACATTGCCCACCTTATCATGAAGGGATTCACATCCAGATCAAGGGAAGTCATAGTCTCCCTAAACTCATCACTCATCAGACCAATGATAGAGTACAATGCCCCATTCGGAATGTATCTGACCAGACACTTGCAGCAGCTGGAGAGGCCACAAAAGTTCCTCACCAAAAGGATAAAGGGTCTCAAAAATCTGTCTTATGCTGCCCGACTGAAAGAACTCCAGTTATATTCAGTTGCTTACCGCTTGCTCAGAGGTGACCTATGCCTGACATACAAGGCCATGTCAAACCCAGATCTGATGAACATGCTTCATCTCAAAAAATCTAGATCCCTCAGAGCCACAAGGGCGGGAGACTTAAACCTCGACACGGTTATTAATAGGACGTGCTGGAGGGATAGATTCATCACCCAAAGACTCCCTAGGCTGTGGAACAAAATCCCGGTTTATGTGAGGCAGAGCACCTCGCTGGCCTTGTTCAAGAGGAATCTTGACCAATGGATGGGAGATCGCAGATACACCCCAGGGGTTACCTCAGTGTCACTGCTCGACAGAGGCACAGCTAAATAATGGGCATAGTTTCTCCAAACTAAAGGGGTGGCGTAAGCCACAAAACTATGGGCTAGGCTTATAAATGCCCTCGGGCAGATAGCCTAGTACGAACCTATGAACCTATGAAGAATACTGCAACATAGGAACAGAAGGACATAATATGGTTCCTTAAGCCCCAAATCAGATGTAATCCAGACAGTTTAGAGATCCAGCCTCGAGTCCTTGTTAAACTTTTACTCCTGGTGCTCTGCTAACTCCGATAAATGTTTGGCGTCTAATACCAAGAGCATTTGTACTGCCCTTGACGCAGACTGAAAAGTCCTTAGATCAAAATAATGGCAGGTGGAAGGAGAGAAAGTTGTATCAGATGGACTGGAACTGAAGGCTCTATCGTTATGGTAAGTACATAGTTTTCACATCCTATTCATTCAGTCCATTCAATCCCACATATCTGTCAGAATCACCAGCTACTGGAATCCTGAGTGACCTTAAGGCTGGAGACCCTTCATCATGGAAGCCCCAAAGGAAGCTCTGGCTCTGAACACACAGTATAATTTGTAGTGCTCAACAAATGTAAGGACTGAAGACCAAGCAGCAACTTGACAACTTTCATCACAGGGCAGAGGTCTGGATAAGGCTGTTGAGGTTGCAATAGCTATAGTGGAATAAACTTTATAAAAAATCCATGCCCATCAAGCCTAAACTGTAGATAATACAGTCCAACAACAATCTGGACAGGAAAATCTTTGAAACATTTCTGTCCAATTTATTCCGTGTGAAGGATACAAATAACTGCTAATCTTTTCTGAAGTAAGCCATCCTGTGCAGGCAGAAACAAAGTTGTCTACACACATCTACTGTATACAGGACTTGTTTTGATTCTTTGGAAAGAACACTGGGAGATGTATGGGCTGTGAACAACTGATGTGATAAGCTACTTTTGGGAGAAAGGAAGGACTGGTTCTAAGAGTAACCCAATTCTTATAAAACACAATGTATGGATACACAGAAAATAAAACGTGCAGTTCTGAGACCCTCCTGGCTGAAATGACTGCCACTAACAGTACGGTTTTCCAAGATAAAAATGTTTACTCTGCAGAATAGGATGAAGCTTCCAAGACAAAATTAAGGTTCCAAGGCAGAGGCTGACCTTTTATGGGAGGCATCAAATGGAATGTCACTGGGTCTGGGAGCAAATGGGAGGGGCCACCTCTCTCCAGCAAAGCATCACATGTTTATGGGGAACCAGGTGCTAAAATCATTACACTAGTGCCGTTTTGTCTTGTTAACCTCTGTGCAGAAACGGCTGGTTACTTATGTAAATCACTAAATAGCCATCTTAGTTTTAGCTCCTCTTTTTTTTTGGCAACTTTTGCTCCCACTGCTTGTCAATCACCAACCCCCCCCCCCCCCGGGCCAATCAGCCCATTCATCCCACATAACCCTCCACCAGAATGATGGTCAGCCAGGAGGGGCCACCATTCAGACAGCCATCAGGGATGGTCTGAAGTTTTCTTCAGCTCCCCCCCGTTCCTATCGCCAGAAGCATACCGGAGAGGCATGCAATGGGATAATGAAAGGACACTCCCTCCTCACTTCCACAACGGGCGTTCCTTCCAGACATCCCTGTTCCACTCACCCCCCTCCCCCAAAGGCATTATCAGTGACCTTCCCAGTTTCCACCAGGAAGTTAGTACAGTCTAGTGTCCCCAGAGTACTCTCAACCCTGCCATCCAACCAGAAGGGTGGAGTGGGCCACATCCCTTCACCCCTCTCCCCCCAGTGCCTGTCTCCTCTAATTATAAGGCTGCTAGTCAACTCTGGTTGCTTCGGATACAATTTAGAAGCCACACCCTGCACCATAATATCCTGGCAAGATGCCCTATTTAGGTAACATCCTCTCTAACTCCACATTGTTCTACCCAAACACAAAATGTGGTTAACCAGGCTGTTTTATAAAAGTGCACATGATCTAATTATTTAGAAATACAAATATCTAATTGCACACAACACCAATACTTACAGAGGCATGTTCTGCCAGGTCTTTAGCAGGAAATGCTCCCTCTGTCACATCATCTTTTTCACCATCAGAATGGAAGTATTTAAAATGTTCCAGCTTGGCAAGCAGCCTGCAGAGAAATGAACTTTTAAAATTCAGTACCTCTTCTGCACAAAATTTATTAAAATGACATTCTATTTAAAAAAGATCCACAACCACGACCTTCAATATTACAAACTTCACATCTTTTAGCCAGGTTACTCACATTATACCTGCACCCCATTTTCGAGAGAGACGAGTTTGCATTCATAACATCAGGGGATGGACAGGTTGATAGACTAGATCAGACAGGAGTCTCCGTGGAATATTTATGCGGATGCCATTGTGATCTGTAGTGAGAGTAGGGACCAGGTTGAGGAGACCCTGGAGAGGTGGAGATATGCTCTAGATAGGAGAGGAATGAAGGTCAGCATATGAGTGTGAATGAGAGAGGTGACAGAGGAACGTGGAGGATGTAGGGAGTAGAGCTGACAAAGGTGGAGGAGTTTAAATACTTGGGATCAACTCAGAGTAAAGCGAGTGTGGAAAAGAGGTAAAGAAGAGAGTGCAGGCAGGGTGCAGTGGGTGGAGAAGAGTGTCAGGAATAATTTGTGACCCAACTTGCAATGGAATGGTATCAGTAAGAATGAAAGGGAAGGTATACAAGATGTAGTGAGACCAGTTATGTTATATGGGCTGGAGTTGGTGGCACTGAAGAAAAGATAGGAGTCCGAGATGGAGATGGCAGCGGTAAGGAGGGGACAAGGATGGACAGGATTAGAAATGAGTATATTAGGTCAGCTCAGGTTGGATGGTTTTGAGACAAAGCCAGAGTTGAGATTTCATTGATTTGGACATGTGCTAAGGAGGGATGCTGGGTATACTGGGAGAAGGATGCTAAGGATGGACCTGCCAGGTAAGAGGAAGGCCTACGATAAGGTTTATGGATGTGGTGAGAGGACATGCAAGTGGTTGGTGTGACAAAGCAAGATGCAGAGGACAGGAAAAATGGAAGCACATGATTCGCTATGGCGATCCCTAGCAGGAGCAAACAAAATAAAAAGAACACAGTCATCCTTAGTGATTTTTTTCCCACCCGCCAGTGTTGAATTCTGGCACCGTCATGCTCACTCCCTATTGTTCCCTGTTGCTGTAGCACCCATTTCCTGACATGATCCCCAGCATGATCTTAACAAGGAAACAATCTGCACAGGAAGTTTCAAATTCTACGTCAGGTTTTTTAGGGGTTACACCTGCCAGCACCGCAGAATGAGACAGGGTGCTGCCACATTTCAGCCAGTGAGGGATTTTCTCCTGGCCTATCCCACACCCCCATGCTGATTCTAATTATGTGAGTTAGGAGGGTAACAGGTGTAACCTGAAGGCATGCTGCCTACCTCCCACCCTCATGCTGACACTATCCATGCGGTTTTGGGGGGGGTGTAGCCTGAGGGCATACTGCCTACCTCCCACCCTGACACTACTCATGTGAGTTGGGAGGGTAATGGGTATAACCTGACAGCATGCTACCTATCTCCCAGCCTCATAGTGATTCTACTCGTATCAGTTGGGCAGGCCATGAGGTGTAACGTGAAGGCATGACTACCTGCATGAGCACAATAACCACTCATCCACAACTTGCCATGACCATCCCAGCTCATTGATCCATTGCGGAGACTCTGCCTCCATCAGGGTTCCACAATCGGATACACCCTGCTCCCCCCCCCCCCCAATGAAATGAGCATGCTCTTCAAGCTTTCAGAGACCCTAACCAAACTCAGGTCACCTGGGACGTAAGTCAGGGCTTTATCCCTCGACATCACTGGCATGGACATGCAAAAGCACCAAATACATTGGTCAAACGCGTAAATGAACTGATCTGCTTCAGTTCCTTTTCAGCCATGTCTGAAACCAGAAGGGCAAGAGTACATGAAATATACATACATATAATTTAGAGTCAATTCAACCAGCATGTTCTAATGACTTTGGAAGAACTAAAGCATCATGAAAAAATTGACAATGAGACCGAACATATAAATTCAGCACAGAGAGTACCCTAAGGTGACGAGCAAATTACCAGATCCTGAAATGGGGACAAACAAAAAAAAAAAAAAAAAAACACACAACATATACATGTAGAGGCTTTGAGGTGCTTAAAGGATCTTACTGTGGCCCAGAAAACACATGTTCAATTAGCAACACAGAAGCTACAGCATCCGTAAGGTAAGGAGTGAGCACAACCAATGTTGTTTTGCCCATCCTAAAAGGGAGGAAAGCAGACTATGACTTGCTGTGCTAAGCAGCATACTAGCCTGATGAGTTTCTTACTGTATGAGCAGCAGCCTAGGCTTGCTACAATAAGCAGTATATGAGCCTGGTGATATTCTTACTATATCAGCAGCAGCCTAAACTTCCTGCGATAAGCAGCATGCAATTCTGGTGAGTTTCTTACTGTATGAGCAGTAAGCCACTTAGATGGGAGCTCGCGAATGCAAATAACCTTACATACACCTCCTGAGGGATGTGATCACACAGCTGGTAAAGCTGGCGCAAGGAAGGATTTTGGGTACAATCCACCAGGAGATGCATGGCACTGCACCAATGTCCTCAATCTCACTAGCCCCAGCTGTGGTTTGAGTTTTGCCCCTGGGAAGCCAATGTAGGTCCAGTAGATGTGGTGAATGACAGGAGGTAGTAACCAGCTTATGTTCAGCTGTAAAGAGGGGAAAAACCCTGAGCCCCAATACTTACACGAGGCAAAGGAGCACAGAAAAACATGTTTAACTAGAACTATGAAAACGTAATATAGCACTGAGGGTGAGGAGTGCTACTGAAGTAAACTCTGGGCAGCACTTCTTACTAATTACCCTGGCAAGTGCACAAGGCTTTTCAAAGGAGATCAAATGGCATAGCCTTGGCTACTCAAAGGCCCAGATAAACAAATTCCCAATTCTATTCTAGCATGTCCAAAGGTCAGTTGTCAATCTCCTCTCTGGTCCAGCTGGTGAATCTGGGAATCTTGAGGCAATGTTACAACTGCCTCAGGTACACAGACAACCCTCTCCTCCTCCCAACAAATTCCAACACGTGAGAGATGCAACCATATAGCCAAACTGGAGGCTAAGCTCTCTCAACTCAGTACTGGCGTAACCAGTCAGGAGGAGAAGGAAACCACAGTCACTACAATTCCAGTCTCACATAGACCTACCACGACAGCAAACCAAACACATAAACACACATACTCTGAGACTATAAATAAAAATCTGCCTAAGCAGCAGAGACCTCCAAAGCAGACACCCAAGCAGCCGCTGCCCCAAAACAAAACACGTGCAACACATTCCTCACAAAGCCAGTGTGCCGAACAGTCACAGCCCTTAAGGCTAAACACACCTGATACACTTGTAATAGGGGAGTCTATCGTCAGGCACACTGACGTCCCGCTCACCAGGCTGAACAAGGAGAAGGTCACGGTGAGCTGCCAGTCGGGCACTAGGATCTGCCACATAACACAAGCACTCAGGTCACTCCAAGGCAAGTACAAATATGACTCAGTCATTGTCCATGTTGGTGGGAATGACCCGCGACGTACCTCCCTGGACTACATGAAGAGAGACAGAGGAGCTCTCTG
>NC_056747.1:1363403479-1363473479 GCF_019279795.1 Protopterus annectens
AAACCACACTCTCCAAAGCCAAGAATGTAACATCCATGGGACCAGACAACATCCCAGGCTGCATTTTACATGAACTACAGAACGAACTGGCACCCCACCTAAATACCATGTTCACTCAGCCTCACCACAGGCTTTGTGCCTGCTGAATGGCGCACAGCAATGGTTATCCCACTCCACAAGGTGGGAGCCACTACGGACCTCGGGAACTACCGCCTGTTAGCCTGACGAGCCTGGTCTGCAAGGCCAAGGAACGTATCATCATGGAACTTCTAAACAAAAACATTGGTAATCTCCAAACTCTGGACCCCACCCAGTTCGGGTTTGTAAAAGGCAGATCATGTCTCCTAAACCTGATAGACTTCTTTGAAGCAGTCACCAAAGCCGTAGACAAGGGTAAGGTGGTTCAAAAAGCCTATCTAGATCTTGTCAAGGCTTTTGACACCATCCCCCACTCTGGAATTAGAGATAAACTCACTAAACTAGGTATAAATCCCTATCTCACAACATGGGTTGCCAGCTGGCTCACTGACAAAACTCACACTGTGAAAGTAACAGACTCCAAATCCGACTTCAGACCAGTGACAAGTGGAGTACCACAGGGTTCAGTACTGGGTCCTCTCCTGTTTGTTATCTACTTCTCTGAAGTACAAGCTAACACAGAAGGTCTTTGCCTAACGAAGTTCGCAGATGACTGCAAACTAGGAACCATAAATCGAAACTCATAATGATGTGGACATCCTACAAAAGGGCCTCACTGAGACAGATGCATGGTGTCAAAGCCAAGGCCTCAAGCTCAATGCCAAAAAGTGCACTGTCATCCCCTTTGGTAAAAAAAGCTGTACCTATGAACTACAACATAGGCGGTAGTACACTTAACACCGAAAGTGTGATAATAGACCTTGGGACACAGGTGGACAGAAGTCTCTACTTTGATAATCAGATCGCCACAGTGGTCAGGAAATCCTTCTACATGGCACACCATCACAAAAGGTTTCTCATTCAGAAAAAGAAGAGGTCATTGTTCCCCTCTACTCATCACTCATTAGACCCATTAGAGTACAACGCCCCTTTTGGTATGTACCGCACAAGACATCTACAACAACTGGAAAGGCCGCAGAAATACTTCACAAAGAGGATTACCAGCCTCAAGTAGATGCCATATGCAGACAGACTCAAAAAACTCCAGCTTTACTCAGTCGCATATCGCCTACTCAGAGGAGATCTCTGCCTAACATACAAAGCTATGTCAAACCCAGAGCTGTTGGATATGCTCTACTTAAAGAAATCCTAATCCCTCAGAGCTACATGTTCTAGGGACGTAAACCTTGTCACCACATTAAACAGAACATGCTGGAGGGATAGATTCCTGTCCCATAGACTTCCCATAATACACATCCACTACCTTACAACCCCCAGATTCTTATTGTATTTATATAAATAAGGTACGGGTAGCCAATTACCCTACAGATACTTATTGCAGAGGCAATTTTAATTGCACCACCACTGGGGTGGTTTATTTAGCTTCTTGTCTAACTTGGCCCACTTTTTACGTTGGTAAGACAGACAGACCCCTCAAACATAGAATTTACAAGCACTTGTATATTATACATAGGATAGATGCCAAAAACGCTCTATACAAACATACAATAGCACATAATGTTGTTTGTCTTAAGGCTTTTCCCAGTTAGGGGTCACCACAGTGGAATTCTGGTCCACTAATGATTGGCAGTAGATTTTGACTAACGCCGAGGTGCCAGCTCGACGTTCAACCTTCAACGAAGGCATGCCCATTTACGCATGTCTTTCGAATGCCCACCCAACCGCGGGGAGGATATGTAGACTCAACACAGAAGGCACTCCCCGCACTCCAGCCGAGAATCGAACGGGAGAATCTCTTGCTGTGAGGCAACAACGCTACTGCTGCACCATCACGGATATGATAAATTTAAGTTTTTTTATACTGAAGAGAGTCTAACCAACTTTGAAAGGAGGGGACTGGTAGACCACCTTGGAATACAGGAAATTATGGTGGCAATTATTATCAGAATGCAATTTATTTCCAGGTTTAAATAAGAGTTTCAAAATCGCTTGTGTTTTAAAACTGTCAGCTTCAAGACTGAATTAATGACATACATATTTAGTAATTATTTCTTAGAGTATTTTGATTGTATGGTTGTATTTTATAAATTATATGCACTATTGTTCTAGAATTGTATACATTATTGTGTAAGTGTGCAATTCGTGGTCATTTCATTTTAGGATAAATGGAATGGTGAAATATCCATTTAAGAACTAAAGTTAACGATCATAGGACTAATCAGTTTAAAGAGTGATGAAGAACTCTGATTGTGATGAAGTCCACATAGTGATATCGAACAAAAGAGCACTTAATAGGAGAGATAGGGGTTTTTTTAACCGTTGGCATTCTTTCCTTGTTCAGCTTGTGTTTCACTTGTTGGTGTTTTATTGGCTATCAGTACAGTTTCTCTCAAATCCTGCATAGTTTCTTTTAATTTTCTACTGCAGAACAACACTGCCATTACTTCTTGCATTGCTTTTCTGGGGTCTTGTTTTCACTTTGGAAATTGGCTCAGTGCTGGCTCACCCGAGTATGCTGCTGTGGCAAAATGTTAACTGCTGCTGGGATTAGACCCATCTGCTCCTTTCCACATACAGCAGGCTACCAGCTCATTTTTGTAATAGCTTATAAGAAATAATGTTTATTAAGTTCAAAAGATATATTAATCTTCATGAAATATTATATTAACTTTGAAATGGAGGCAAGTGTACAAGGAATTTTCCTCAACAGTTACTTCTGGATTCAAATGTTCCTTTCCTTTGTATTTAAATTTTATCCCAGAGGCTAGTACATATTTTCTGTCTTCTCTCCTAGTTGCACCTTTGTCATTTGTTCACTGGTTTCTGTTGGAACTGCTGAAGTCTATTATCTAAAACTTACAGTTAAAGAAGTGGCACTATCAGCACATTTCACTTGTGGAAGACCTTTCAGTATTCCACAGTCAGCAGCAAGAATTATGTACCACCATGAAGTCACATGGACATGTTCTCTACCAGCTTGCGTCTTCTAAATTATTACATCATACAATTTCAGTGGTGAGACTCCACTGGTCCTACCTGCTGCAGTGTAGGAGACTGCTAGGATTCTGGCAAAATTATGTTTTTAACAACAAAGAATAATACATTCCAAATGTCCACTTTCATCTGTACATTCAGTCCCAAGACATTATAGACAGTATTACGTAACACAAATATTACTGTTATGGAAACGCTTTCTCCATTTCACTTGGTTCTAAAACAACTCTCTATATTTATCTGCTGTATCTTCCAAAAAGTTTTAGATTTTGGTGCCCAAGTAAAGTATCAAGAAAGCAGACTGAAATACTGCCTTTTCAAAGTACCACAAAAACAACAAACGTAAAAAGGATAGTAGTGTGTATAATCAAACCGTTCCCTTAAGGAGAAGCTCAGCAATTCGGGGATAAGAATGCAGAATTTATAGAAGCTTCTAAATTCTAAACACGGATCTCGTCTTTGACTGGTTATTCAATTAACTGTTGTGCCTTCTGCCAATGTGAATCTCGACTAAAAGCAGCGCTTTGATATATAGCGGCAACCATTCATTAAGATTATTACAACGTGACCATTTCTACCAAAGTCATTTCAATTTAGGTCACTTGATACACCAGTCTTATTTACCAAAAACATTACCTTTAAGAGTGCAAATATGGCATTTTTTCTAATTTTCTTCGACATTCTGCAGTAACATAGATCCCAGAAATTATGAAACAATCGCAGTAAAATTACTTTTACAGAAAAATATAGTATCTCATTTGATTTCTGATGCATATTAAGGAAGACTATAATTCAGTCTATGGTAAACTGTACAAAGACTATGCTGTATAAGATTTGGAGGTAGCACACAAAATCAATATTTTTTACCCCTTTGGCCCCATTTATGCACCATATGACAACTACCTGTCTTTTCTACATTCATTTCTCGTAATATTTTGTTTCTAGTTGAACATCCACCCTATTTTATTACTGATTTCAATGCCTTTGTCCAAGACATAGGATACATGTGCTCATATCAGCATTTAACATGCAAAACAAACAGCTATTACTTACTGCAGGAATTCATTACCTCACATAACTTAAAGACAGTACCACATACATCCAAGGTTGCAATTTCACACATCACAAATTTAAATTGAAATTCTTTGTTACAATATATATTTGTTTTGCTGACAATGAAATTTCTCAGGCCTCACAAAATCATTCACAGCATTCTTACAAATGACTGATATGTTTAAACAGCTTAGCACTTGATAACCTACCTAGTCAAATTTAAATTTGCCCATAGGTCATACTGCGGAAATGCACTCTGGGATTACTCTGTGACAGAATGCTTTGTTCTGTACTGGTAAGTTTTTCTTTTCTAGATCGTTGGGCAGAATTAATATAATTAAAAATATTTACGCTTCCTAAAAGTATGCATCTTTTACGGTGTCATCTATCAGGCAAACAGCTCCCAAATCACACAAGATACCTAAAACTTTCCTGTGATGAAGTGTCCCTTCTGATATTCCTTAACTGATATAGTGCTTGGGAGGTTCAGTCCATAATTTAAACTGCATGCTGAAAAACCTTTACTTGGTAACAATGCAGCCGAGCAATACTGGCTGAAGAGCCAAGAACATTATCCATTTGAGATGTATAAAGTTCAGCATAACATTGCATTATCTACAATATGGTTGTGCAGATTAGAAATGAACATGTTGAGCTATACAAGAAACGGATAAAGACAACCTCGCTATTCTCTCACACACTTGAACAAAGGATCGTGCCTTAAGCTCCACATCTCCTTTTCCCCCACAGGGGGTTTTCCCTCCTTAAAAATGATGCCTTGAGGAGTTCTTTCCAACCTGTGGCATTTTTGTCCTAGTCAACTTCCACAGTGCACATCATGCAAAGACTGAAAGGGATAGGATACTTTCTGTAGGAATTTGTCCCCCTTGTTATTGCACCGAGCGGACAGAGGATCCACTGTGGCGACCCCTAACCGGGAAGAAGAGGAAGAAGAAGAAGTTATTGCACCATTTCACCAATCACATCTGAAAAAAAATGATTGAGGGGGAAAACAAAAATAGAAAGGTATCTGGAGTTCTATTTTGTTGTTTACACACACTCTGGGATCACAAAGCTTTCCAGGATTAAGGATTCACAGCTCTGTTGACACTGCAATCTTTCCCTCACACACGACCATAGATCTGTTGAGCTCTTGCTTAGTTCTTTGTGTGAACCTCCAAAATAATGCACAACTTAAACATCTGAAATGTCTGCAAAACAAACAATGATTGTAACCGTAGCACGGTCATGTACAGATTTCTGGACTGGTCATTCTTAAAAGGCACACAATCATTTATGTAACACTCTTAACAAATAAGACACTTCAAATGATGCTAAATGATTACTACAAAATTATTTCTGCGAGAACAAAATAAACAGTTCAAACTTTGTGTTTTACAGGGCACATATTTTTAAGAATGTTTTAATTTATGTGATTTAAGATTCATAAAATTTGCTGTGAAACTGGTGCAAAAAGATGACATAAGAAAGAAGAGAAATGAACATTATTGCCATTTATAAAGGAGTAATGTGCACAGGTATTTGGAGGGAAAAAAGGTGGGCAAGTCGGTCTGGACAGGACCTGAAACTCAACATTCCAATTTCTAAAAAAAAGACTATTTGATCAGCTATTTAGTTCATAGGATTGTACTAAGCTAACTGCCCTTGTGTCTGCAAGGTAAACACCTTAACCATTATGCCATCCTGCCATTTGCACATACTTGACTACTTTTTACAGATTGTACCCTGCAGAAATACAATTTTACAAAACGGGTAGCATACTTTAACATTAAGGTGATGACTTCACACGCAGTGAAGTAGCTTTTAACACGAACAACCAACATTCACGGTCATCTGTTTAAAAAAAAAAAAAAAAAAAAAACTGAGTTATACTGGCACCATCCCAATTTTATACATGGATAGGTGTTGCATGAGCAGCGACCATAAGCTACTGCATAACAGACTAAGCTGCAGACAAAAGGCATTACCTTCCCTTGACATGAAATCCATCTGACAGAAAACTGAAACACTACAACTAAACACATACTGCAGAGAGTATTAAAGCATCAGTTACATGGTTACACGTAATACAAATATGTCACTGCTTGTCAAATGATTGCCCACTGATATGAAAACTTGGACCAAATTAAAACACACATGCAAAGAGGCTGCACTAAACACTATGCAATAGAGAACGAATGGCATAGTAACTGCACTAAACATTGTAGAAAACGCTAACAAACAGTACACTATCACGACTACTATTAGTTAACCGAGACTTAAATATGTAAGGTCACGTCAGCAGGTCTACAACAAAGTTAACAAAACCGTATATTAACTGAGACTAATGGTTTTAGAACTTCTGTACAGGAGACTGAAGACAGTCTTCACATATTGTATGGTATAGTATAGTTTTGTGCAGTGGGGGGCTGATATACTAGTTTAAAACTAAGAAGTGTACATCTGTAGTTAGAGGACTATACCAGCTTAAAATAGCGATCTGTGCAGTTGTACTTAGGAGGCTATACTAGCTTAAAATAATAAAACATGTATTTATTTCTCTATTTACCAGAGGTTGCAATGGTGTTCATCCTATTTTCAGCGGAGGCCCTGGGCTCCACATATTAGGCAAGTAGGCAAGCACATTTAAATACAAAAAAAATGTATAAAATGCATTGGGATTACATAAAAATACAATTATATGACTACATCTAAAACACGTTATATAACGTATAGCAGGCTATGAATTAAGGAAATACATTTTTCATGAGGTATCTGGTTACAGAGAACTTACACAGGCAGTGGATGTATTATGTAAGGTACTCATCAGTGGTACAGAGAAGGGTAACAAAGGCAGCAAGGGATTTAGCAGAAGATAGAATTTAAGAAGTATTTCTAGGAAACACTGGGCACATCGAGGAAGAGAGCTTGTACAGACCTACATTAAAGAAAAGAGGTAGTGGAGGTTATCTGGGAAATGGAAGCTTTTTAGGAAAGAATATGTAGAGGGGCAGTCTGTAGAACAGAAGAAGTGGCAGTTGTGGGAGAATATGAATATGCTGTGAGATTTCTTGGTGATAGAAATATCAAGTTACATGTCTAAGATTAGGGCACAGAAGGGGTAAGTAAAAGAAGTGCAACTTTGAAGGTGGAGTTTAGGTTGAGTACAGGGGTGGGGTTAGGCTGGGGTAGAGCATGATCTTGGGGTTTAGTGTGCTGCCAGTACATTAAGGAGACATTTAGAGGTTATCCAGCATCTCTGAAACATTTACATTTGTTTAGATAGTTTAAATGGAATTTAATTTTTTTTGTACCGAGAATCTTATCTATTTGCCTGATGTCTTGTGGGGTTATTTTTAGAGGGATTTTCCTAGGACAGTAATGTTGAAAGGTGATTGGCTAGTAGCATACCTATAAACTTCTTTATTCAAGAAATTTGGTCTTGGACAAAAATAATGTAAGGAGAAGGCCAAACACCAGGGACTTTTTTACACTACTACTCTTAATTCACTTAAAAAAAAGGTAAAATGGGTTTTCCATTAACATGCATTTTGAGCAACAAGAATTTAAACTCAGATTACTAGCATTATTGACAGACTAACAGTCAGCGACTTGCCCTAAAACTAAAATGCAAAACATGGGACAAATGCAGGAACAGTTGACAAGCAGCACTCCATCAATGTGTCTAGGAGAGAGAACACTGGCTCTCTTTCAAAAAATGTGTATTTTAATGGTGGACAATTATCTGTCATTTAGCAGCTTGAATAAGAGTACTTAAAAGAAGAAAATTTTAGCCCACACTAGTAGCCATCTACATTTTGTTAAACTGGAGCAATGATGCTCCCTGTGACTGCCAAGATGTAATTTTTTTTCTATACATTTTGTAGCAATATAGAATTAAGGGTGGAAGCTGGTGCAATGAGTGGCAGCCTGTACATGTCCAGGTAAGATAACCATGTTGGCTATCTAGTGTTATCAAGTTGGAATTGCTTTAAGTCATCCTGAGCTGTGGTATTACTCTTAACAATATGCTCTGTATGCTGACTAAATATTGCTTCTGATCTAGTAACAGTCCAAGTACTCCTGAGTGCTTTGCAAAGGGTAGGGCACAGCCGTATGGGTCAGTAACAGATGCAATGCCTTCCTTTTGGAGTCTAGCAGTGCTGACTAATATGACTGTCACTTCTATATTAAAAGTGACTTCATTGTAGGTAGCCGTTTCCATAAGTGTTCAAACTTGTGCTGAAGTCATTTTGTGATACAGGAGTATTAGCCTAGTTTTGTGATCCTAGTATCATTTATATAAAACAGGTCTTCTTGTGATATATCAAAAGGTAGGTAATTTATGAACAAGAAAGATGGAATCCTACTATAGACCCTTGCAGTACCCCTGCCTAAGTGTTGCTTGTATTAGACTAGAAAATTAGTGCCTGCAACAGTGAACGTCCACTTTGGGAGATAGTTATTGAAGTACGAGGTTACCTCATCTAAAAATCCAGTAGATTTAAACTTGCTAATAAACAGAATGTGATCTATAGTTTTAAAAGTCTGTTTCACGTCAAGAAATAAATTTCTGGTTGAATCCTAAAGCCACAAAGCCATGTTATATCAAATTTGGTTAGTAATGGCAAATGTGGTGGTCAGAGTACTATTTTTTAGGTTTAAACTGACTGTTTACAGATCAAATTATGATATTCTTGCAGCTTATTTGGTTGTAGAGCAACCATTACAGTATTTTGATTAGGTGGGGTGGTGGACACTGGCTATTGGTCATTAATTAAATGCAGCTGCGAGGGCTAAGACCTCCAGTACTGGTGTAATTAGAGCACACTTGAAACTGCAAGGAATCAACTGCGTCATCAGCGATTAAAAATAGATTCCACCTACAAAATTCGCATTCCACAGCATTTAACCCAAAATTTTATAACTGGAAACCAGCTGCTGGCTAATCCCCTCACTTATATTTTCCAAGTAGTTCTTTAAAGGAGAAAGGAGTGTACTGCAGGTATCGGTGCAAAGGTACACAAGGAGGAGCTGATGTGTCAATACTGAACTGGAGATCACAGCTGCCATGTCGATACTGAACTGGAGATCAGAGCTGCCATGTCGATACTGAACTAGAGATCAGAGCTGCCATGTCGATACTGAACTAGAGATCAGAGCTACCATGTCGATACTGAACTGGAGATCAGAGCTGCCATGTCGATACTGAACTAGAGATCAGAGCTACCATGTCGATACTGAACTAGAGATCAGAGCTGCCATGTCGATACTGAACTAGAGATCAGAGCTACCATGTCGATACTGAACTGGAGATCAGAGCTGCCATGTCGATACTGAACTGGAGATCAGAGCTGCCATGTCGATACTGAACTAGAGATCAGAGCTGCCATGTCGATACTGAACTGGAGATCAGAGCTGCCATGTCGATACTGAACTGGAGATCAGAGCTGCCATGTCGATACTGAACTAGAGATCAGAGCTGCCATGTCGATACTGAACTGGAGATCAGAGCTGCCATGTTGATACTGAACTAGAGATCAGAGCTACCATGTCGATACTGAACTGGAGATCAGAGCTGCCATGTCGATACTGAACTAGAGATCAGAGCTACCATGTCGATACTGAACTGGAGATCAGAGCTGCCATGTCGATACTGAACTGGAGATCAGAGCTGCCATGTCGATACTGAACTAGAGATCAGAGCTACCATGTCGATAAAGAAGTGGGGATCAAAGTTCACAGGAGGAGTGGATATCGTGTGAAAAATGCCTTTTAGTATTTCTGCTCTAGCAGCGTTATGAGTTTATTTGAGAAACCATTTTGATATCATTAAATATTTCACCGTTTTCTAGAATTGCCTTAGCAGGCTTAGATATTTAGTCTGTGCATTCTGAATGTAAGTATTTTTTGTGTATTAATTTTGACTCATACTTGTTGATATAGTTTTAGGCAACGTCATCATCTAGCCACTTGGCGGTGTAAACACTGACTCTATGCAGTTTGGTCACACTGACTTATGTCGGTGTGACACCACCACTCCATGTAAAAGTAGGAACAAGAGTCAACGATGCAGCACATTTAGGAAAAGAAATCTGTAAAAGTCACAGAAAACCAATCACTAACATTGTTACTAAGGATATGGTACACTCTCAAGCTTTACAGAAAACCAATCACTAACATTGTTACTAAGGATATGGTACACTCTCAAGCTTTGCAGCGCTTTCATGACATCTCAGTGCACTGTGAGGGCAAAAAAATAGCTTTATAAAGAATCATCATCATGTCCGCATGTTTGCACCCTCAATGACAAAGGTTAGAAGCAAATTAAAATGAGCAATACATAGCTACCGTGCTCCTGACAAGTTTGGGCTGTGTAGAACTTCATGGCAAAGATAAAAACGGTGTCTCACCACCCCAGTTTTGACTCTTAGTTGTTGAATATATTCCCAAAACACCTGAAACACTATCTTTAGGAAACATTTTACACAATATCGAAAACACTTTTTATCAACATGACCTTTTACAAGTATACTATATGGAACTTTCCCTGATCGAAATCTGTCTTCTGTGAGAGACTCCAAAGGGGAGTCTATATGCCTCCTCTTACAATGTTCACTTCCTAGGAACCTCTTCTGAGAGATGCTCGGGAGAGGTTTCGGAAGAGGGGAAAACCCTCTAGGGAACGCAGGTGGAGGCTTCCTCAGCTGGCTGACCCTGAGGAGCAGAGATGATGGGCTCAGAATCGATTAGGGGTGAAAGGTAAGATCAGAGACTAGACAGGAGAATTCTCTAAGCAAAGAGAAAACCCTTTCTGCTGCTTGGAAATCGGATGGACCCAGGGAAACGCCTCCTCCTCTCCTCAGTGCCGAAGCAACCAAAGGAAGGAAAGTAAAAGGCCAACCCCAGATCCAAACCCTCTGGACAGAACTGGACCCAAGCTGTCCACGGCACTGAGGGGAAAGGACGTATCTGACAAAATAGAAGCTGAACCAAACCCCTCAGACCCAACACCAACCTCTCAGTTCCAAGACTCACCGTGATCCAAATATCGAAACTGGACTGGTCAAGGATACCTTTGGAGTAGAGGAAGGGAGCTTGCTCGGATCAGATGGCACACCTCTCGGTGAGCCAGGATCCTCGGACTCTGAAGCCACAGGTAGGATAGGAGAAAGAGACAGAATCTCTTAGGCAGATTTACTCACAGATCTGGGAAAGGACAGAGCTGGCAGGACGACCATCTGGATATGAGCCAGAAGGAATCTCCACATCACCCTGTCCATATTCGCTTCTGTCAAGTTCATAGAAGATCTGGATGATACTACAGATGGCAGTTTGGACTGCTTCTTTGGGTTATGGAACAACTGGGCCGACAGACCCAGAGAAACAGGTTCCAAGGCAAATTCCAGGGACCCACTTGTATCTGTCGGATTTAAGGGCCTGGAATCTTGAGCAGGAAGTTGATGGCCTGGGTGAGCAGGAGATAGTAAAGATACCAGTTCGATCTGAACAGACCTGTGGATCAGAGGAAGGCATTACAGTCTTCGGATCCAAAGGAGTCAGATTTGAGGCCAAAGTTTCTCTGGCGGCTCAGACGAGTCCCTATGAGCTTTTTTGAGGGATTGTTTCTTAGATTCTGAGAAGCCATGAGGGGATTTGGAGGGGGATTGAAACCCCAAGAGATGAAGAGAAGGATGGTAGCAATCCTTTATCAATTTATTTCTTAAGTCTGAAAGGGCCATAGGACTGAATAAGGAGCATAAGTCACAACCCCAAATAAGATGCTCTGCCCCCAGCCAATAAACAAACTTCTTGTGAGCATCGGAATTGGGGATCTTATGCCCACAAGAAGTGCATTTCTTAAAACCGGGCTCGTCACACATATTCCCAGCTTTTGCAACAACCATACACAAAAAACACCTAAAGTAGCTGTACCAAAGTAGGCCCAAAAAGGAAATAGCATGCTGTATAAACCCCATACTTGTCAAAATGAAAAAAACTAACAATTATTGGCAGATTCTAACACACACACCAACCCCCCTTTTTTAAATCTATAATAATATCACATAAGCCCACATCAAATTTCATCCCATAAATTTTATAGTCTCCATGTATACCCCACTCCCACTTGACACCACCTCTCAGCTACCTACAGTAAGAGTATAATTTGATAATTTCTTTTCTTTTGTAAGGGTACACATATGTACACGTATTAAAGTATACTCAAAATAATCAACTAAAGACGGCCCACTGCCCTCAAAAAAAAAAAAATAAATAGATATTATATAGATATATAGATTTATATGACTACTATATTGTAATAACTTTCTCCTTTTCACTAAAGTGTCTATTGTATACTGTACTTTTATTGTCTCTAGATATTTCTGTTAAATTCTATGTAAAACCAACACTGTACCCGTCAATGTTCTTGTTTTATTGGAGCTTTTCTCCCCGGGCCTCAGCTGAAAATGGGCTCACACCCAGACAATCCTGGTCAACAAATGTATAATAAATAAAATATACGTGCCAACCAGACATGAGAAAAAGAGAGAATACCAAATCAGAATAATCCCAACACCAGCAAAAGTTAGACAGACAAAAGAGGGAGGAGGAAAACTACAAAGACCCAATGAGTATATCTAAAACAAAAAATTAACTTTAAACAAGAAAACAAAAAAAGAGAACTGCTCTCTCTCATGCTCAAGTCAGTAGATCCGACTTGTCACAAAGGCGGCAAACAAGATCTGGGGAGTTGGGATGGGAAGACAGCATTACAGGTAGAGGGAGGAGCTCGAGATTTAGATCCTATCTCTTGTAATTATAGTAGAGTTGGATCCAGGGATCAGATCAGTAACCCATTCATGAGGAGGAATGAAAAGGACACGAGATCAAAAAGTTGTGCAAGATGCGACATAGGCTCAAATGGAGAGGACAATAAACAACCATATAAAAGAATAACCTGCCAAACAGTACATACATGTAACACAAAAGCTGAAACTAGACATTTAACAAAAAAAGCTGTTATACATAAAAAGACGGAAAAAATTTTTTTCAAGAATGTGATGCTAGCTATAATGTCTTTAAATGTTAATGGTATCACAGATAAATGTAAAAAAGAAATAGTGAACTAGATTAAAAAATGCAGAGTGCAAATACCTATGCAACAGGAGACACGTTTGGAAAGAACTGAACATGTGCATTTGATAAAAGTTTTCAGGATGGCTATTCAGAGTAATACCAGGGGCAAAGGAAGAGCGGAGTACTTATATTAATTGCAAGATGAACTCAAATAGTGATAGAAGAGGATAAAAAAAGATAATGGTAAATTTGTAGTACTACAGTGCTATTGTCATGGAAGGAGGATTACACTGTCATGTTTTTGTATTCCACGGAAAACTGCTAGAATGGAGCTTAAAAAAATTCTGGGAGAAATGATCAGCTTTCAGCAAGGAATATTACATATAGGTGGGGAATGGAATTTGATTTGCAACAGCGAAGATGCGTCTGGGGGGCCGATAAGAGAAAGTATAACAAAAGGAGGATCGATTTTTAAAGAAATTTATGAAACATTTTGGCATGGAAAATGTGAATTCAGTACTAGGAGTTTGGGATGAATTTACATATTCCCAGAGATACAAAAACTGCACTAGGCAGAATTTACATTTCACAGGAGCATGTGCATTTAATTAAAGGTCTTGATATGTACCCAATATCTATTTCAGACCCTACACCAATAACTAAAATAAAAACACAGGGTAATGAAATAAAATGGGGCACTGGTGCTTTCCCACATATCTGTTGAAAAGAGAAGAACTTAAGGAATGAGTAGTGGAAATGATTCAGGAGCTATTAGAGATGACAGAAATTTCTTCTGAAAATATAACTAGAGAGGGGGATAAAATTAAAGTGGAGTTTTAAAAATAAGGTGGAAATAAAAGAAAGGGAGCTATTGTTAAGAAGCAAGATTTAGAGGGACTGACAAGTACTAAAAAATAGGGGGAATCTCACAGAACAAGTTGAGGAGCAACTGAAGAATGGCAAACAGAAAACCAGGGATTACCTCGATAATATGCATGAGTTTAAAAGGGATTACCTTAATAATATGCATGAGTTTAGAAGGGATTACCTCGATAATATGCAGGAGTTTAGAAAGACTGCTAATAAGCAACTGTTCAGTGATAATAACTCAAGAGGACAAAAACTTTTAGCACAATGACTCAGGCAATTCCCACAGGTTAATGCAATGAAGTGGACATCATCAGATTTATTTCTGAACTACGATATAGAATCTAATTGCCTAGACATAGCAAGGCCTTGCTGAGTCTATTTATGGTAGCTGCCCAAAAGCAATTACTAGAAAATGGAAATCAAAGTGTAAACCAAAGTTACTAGAAATAGTGAAGATAGTAACCAAGATAAAACAACTGGAACTGGGATTCTTAAAAAAGGGTAGGAGGAAATTACAAAAGAATAATGGGAATTGTGGGATCAATACATGCAGAGGAAAATGAGGTTTAAAAGAAGGCAAGATTTAAATGAGCTATGTAATGGCTGACTGACAATGACTGGATGTATTAAAAGTGATGTATAATGTTTGCAGCTACAGCTGTGTCACCATGTTTTTTTAATGTACAATGTTTGCAACTGAAACTGTCTTGGTATGGTTTATTTTCAGTTATACAAACTGAAGACTGCCTATGTCGTAACTGATAATTTAATAAAAATGTGTCACGTTTAAAAAAAAAAGTAATATGCACCGTCTGTTACACAAACAATGGTAGTAATTCTTCTCGTCACAAAACAAAGACATGCATGGGCAGTGCAACACTGGGGCACCAGACACAACTTTGGTGGAAGTATCAGGATGGTTTTCTCTAAAGATAGTTATGCATACTTGCATGCACCCTGGCAGGAAACTGGTTAAGGTTTGTGAAGTTACAGTACAGAGTGTTAAAACTATTCTTTTCCTAGGAATCTGCAGTAGTCAAACCATGTGGTTGCTGCCGGCACTGAAACATCTCAGTGTCTGACATGCATGCTTTGGGACAATGTTTGGTCAGACACAGACAAAGATATGAACATATATACTTCTAAAATTATCACTAAGAATTTCTGACATGGCAGCCTCTGTACCAGCATCATTAACAAAAGTACTTCATTGTAAAGATCGGTCACGGTGTCACAAGTGTGGAAGTATTTTTGACATGATGACAGGAACGACCAGACTCGCAGCTGCTTCTGTGCTTCAAACACAGATACTTGCTACGCATCATGTAGTTTCACTGAACCACTTCTTTTATATGTCAAATGCACCTCAAAGGGAGGCCAGCAGCAAGGCTCAGTCAAGTAAACTTTCTACATTACTAACTGTCCTACTTTGTTTATTCAGATGTAGACAAACATGCCTAAAAGTTTTAGACCTATTCAGTCAGTCCAATTTTTACAATTTACACAAAATCGTTTATTTGACTGGCACTGTGCTGC
This sequence comes from Protopterus annectens, assembly GCF_019279795.1. Classification (NCBI taxonomy): domain Eukaryota; kingdom Metazoa; phylum Chordata; order Ceratodontiformes; family Protopteridae; genus Protopterus; species Protopterus annectens. The sequence goes on from NC_056747.1 coordinate 1,363,419,110, forward strand.
CATTGGAGGAATTCCATAAATTTCATCAAATGATAGTCTTGAAATGATGACTCTACAGCCATGAATGTTTCTAAAATTGCAGAGGAACTTTTAAGAAATCAGGACGAAGCCATGACTTTGACGTTTTCAGCTGTATCCCATTGCAGCCCTTCTTGGGGACAGCCCAGAATGATTTCAGTGTGCTGTGTTGCAGACAAGGAAGCCAATAATGTATTTAACAAGACATTCTTCCAATAAGGAGGAAAAAAAAAAAGAAAAGCTTGCAGTACAGCACAGCAAGTAAAATGCCAAGAATATCACAAGCCAAAAAAAATGTAAATATGTAACAAGAAATCAAGAGAGTCCATAGGGCTACTGACACTAGTGTCACTAAATTAAAAAACACAAACAGAATGCAAGTGCATGTAGTGAAATGCATGACTTTTTATAAGAGTTACAATATGGCAAAAGAAGTTAGCATGTAAGGGTTATGCCGTTATGAAAATCCAAATTAGCATTGGAAAAACTCATCGACGTATGTCGTGCAAACAAAATGGAGAAATGTACATGAAAATAAATTGCAAATACGACCATAAAAATGCAGGCAAAAATGGAGAGGACTACACAGCTAACAGGACAGCACCAGATAACCAATTGGGCAGGAACTACACAGTACGTAAACACTGTGGTCACAGGCATGATAACGGGCAATACAGAGCAAAGAAATCAGCTTATGTGGAAGCAATCAGTTCGAGCATCTGTTAAAAATGACAAAAATAAAGTGGAGCATCCAAATACAATTCCACTATTTTTGTTTGCACAGCATACATCAATGGGTTTTTACCAATGTTAATTCAACTTTTGCTGAGTGCTTCCATCTCAGACTCACCAATGAATGAAGGTGTGAGCAGCAGCACAGACTCTACATGGTGCCCTATAGGGGGAAGTGTTGTACAGACCAACTGCTTTGGGCATCTACTCTGGTGCACAGTATCCTCAAGATTGGAGAACATGGGTCACAGACTATCGTGGCAGGGCTAACCACTCAGTGTAAACTGAGGCTCTAGGTGATTCTATCATGTTGACTAATGTCACCAAATGGGCATGGGTAGTTACCGGTGATAAGTGGGTTGAGGACCTGGCCTAGTTTAACCTACGCAAAAAGCCCATGCTAATGGTGGGAGGGATTATGTGCACCATTGGCCAGTGAGTGTCCTTCATAAAGCCCAGCAGCACTGGGTCAATATGCTACTGGCCAGTTGGTGTCTAGTTGCCTGGCCTGGGTTACCTGGGATAGCTCGACATAAAAGCAATTAACCTGCCAAACATGAACTAAGAACAGCAACACTAAATGTAGGTTCACTGACAAGTTAGTGCTTGGAAGTGGATGACATGATGATACGGAGAAGGTTGGACATCCTATGTATCAAAGAGACAAGATGGAAGGGCAGTTCAGCAAAGCCACTTTGCTTGGGATACAGAGTCGCCTACTCAGGAGGAGGAGGAGATGCTAGAAATGGAGTGGGAATTGTGGTGAGAGGCTTCAGAAGGCAGTGCGGGATATCATCAGAATGAATGACACTCATGTCAGACTCCAGTGTAATGACAGGGCAGCATTCATAATCTCAACCTATGACCCACAGCAGGGTTGTGATGGTGAGGAAGTGTGTGCATTCAGAAAGCAGTTGCAGGACCTACTAGATAAAGCAGGACAATAGGAAGTGATGTTGATAGCAGGTGACCTAATGCATATATCAGGACAGAGAGAAGAGGATATGAGGACTGCTTGGGTCCACATGGGTGGAGCAACAGGACTAAAGAAGGCAAGGCCATTCTAGACTTATATCTAGCAAAATCGCTTGACATTAGCCAATACATGGTTCAGAAAGAGAAAGTCATCAACATGCAACTAAAGTAGACTTCCTCCTTGTAAGGAAAGGGCATTGGGGTAGAAACAGCGATTGCCAAGTCATCCCCAGTGAAACAGCTTACCCACAGCATAAACCACTGGTTGCCTCAATCAGCTGCAAGCAGTGGTCAGAAAAGGGTCCAAGGTCAAAAGAGACCAGGCTGAAGACCTGAAAGCTGACTGGAGAGAAAGTACAACAGTTCAAGGAATTACTCAGGGCTCTAGCACCCTAAGAAGAGGAGGAAATAGGTGGAGTTGAAGAAAAGATTGGTTGCACCTCAAAACAAAACAGCATGAACGAGGACTACAGAACAGTTATGTGGCTGTACCAGGTATGGAAATTAAGTATATAAGGAAAGCTGGTGGTGAAATGCAAAAGTCCAGGAAGTCCTCAAAAGAAAGGAGGAGTGCAGGAAGAAAGGGGAGATAGAAAACATGGACCAGTGTAGTAAGTAATACTGGTTAACTAAAAAAAAAAAAAAAAAAAAAAAAAAAAAAAAAAAAGTTGCAATAGCAAGTATATCAATTTACAAAGCTAAGATGGAAAGATAAAAAAGATGGTAAGACGCTCTTCATAAGGGATGTCAGCATCAAGCTGCTCACCAGCCCACAGGTCATCAATGCAGATAGGAGTACCTCCAGTAGTTTGAATGAAGAAAACCCCCACAAAAGCTGCAATGGCCCAGACACAGCCTACAATGAGGGAAGAAGAGCCTAGAAGTAGTAAAAATAGAACTAAAAAAAAAATGAAATTATGGAAAGCAGCAGGCTGAAGTTAGGTCACAGCAGATATGATAAAGATGCTGGGAGAGATGGGGGAGAAATGGATCCTGAGGGTACTCATAGCTGTGTGCAGAGAAAGGCATATTCCAGAGGAGTGGAGAATAAGCATACTCATGCCAGTGTACTAGAACAAACGGGACCATCCACAACTGCGGTTAATACAGAGTTAAACTCCTGTCACACTGCATGAACATGCTGGAGAGGGTGATCAATAAATGGATAAACAGAGTAGTAGAAAATAAGATGGGAAAGCAGTTTGGATTCATATCAGGATGCAGCACAAATGGCACAATGTTTGCAGAAGCTAGATATGAGGAAAGGAGTACAACTGGGCATTCCTAGACTTGGAGAAAGCATATGACAGGGTCCCAAGAAAGCTGATTTGGTCTGTACTGTGGTGGTTCGAAGTCCCAGAAACATTGATAGAATTCGTGCAGGCTATGTACGAGGACCCAGTGACTCAAGTATTAACAGTGTTCGGTTTTCACAGAGGGCTTCCTAGTGGAAGTGGGTGTGCACCAGGGTTCATCTCTGAGCCCACTGCTGTTCATCCTGGTGATGGACTACATTAGCAAACAGGTCAGAGTGGACAGATCAACAAAGTTGCTGTATGCAGACAATGTGGCATTACAGGCAGGCACTGAGCAAGAACTTCAGCAAAGGACAGGGTAATGGAATGCCACACTGAAGGCACATGGGATGAAACTAACCACAAACATGATAGTGGTAATGGCAGCAAATTGGGGAAGTCAGAAGCGGCTGAGAAATGACATAGTAGGGAAGGCAGTGAACACGTTAATAGTTTCAAGTATCTGGGAGGGGTAGTTGAGAAGGGAAGTCTGAATGAAGAGGTCAAAGCTAGAATCAGAGGGGCTGCAGCCAACAGGCACAGAGTATCAGGTGTAGTCTATGACAGAAGAATGCCAAAGAAGCTGAAAAGTAAAGGTGCACAAGACAGTGGTGCAACCGGTACTACTGTACGGTACAGAAACCTGGGCAGTAAAGGCAGAGCGGATGAGAAAGCTAGAGGTGATGGAAATGAAGTTCCTGAGGACAGGTGGTAGAACACCACACTATGGGACAGACAAACAAATGAGGACATAAGAACAAAAGCCAAAAGTAGCTCCAATTACAGAAAAGATCAAAGAAAGCAGATTTCGGTGGCTCAGGTTCATGTGCAGAAAAGCAGAACATAATCTGGTGAAGATTTGGGACAGACAGGAAAAAGGTAAGAGGAAACGAGGTCATCCAGCAAAGAGGTGGATGGATTGTGAGAGAGATCTGTGACAGTCCGGCATCAGTGTCAAAGGCGGCAGGAGAGAGAGATGGTGACAGTTAACTCAACTCCCCGACCCCATGTACAAAAATGGGAAATAGGGGGCAGATTATAATGATGATCACAATATGATTAAAGCAATACACGTGCTGTACAGATAAAAAAAGGCAACTGTACAGGTCTAAATCATGAAAATACAGCCAACAGTCAAATTGTGCAGTGCACTGATGCCAGCAATGAGCGGCTTGCTTCTGTAATGCACTCCTGAGAGAATATTCTGTCTTCCTCATTGCACATTTTCATAAGTTGCCTACATGAACGTGTCCACAGTATAAAAGCAAATATAATGTAGGGACAGTGTAAATCTGTATGTATGCTATGAAACTCTAAAGTGTGCATATACAGAATTATGCTGCCAAAACAATGCAGTGTAAATACAGAATACAGGAAAATACATATGCAATCAGCAGTTTGTTACAAGTACAAAGGCATAAACTACAGAATTCAAACGTAATGGCAAAAATTTATATTCTGCACGACTATGCTGAGTTGTTTGAAGTCTTGGGAAGAGTGCAAGTAGCTTATCATATAAAGTTACGTGTCCACAAGCATTTCCATTCGCACAGGCCCCATCACGTTTAAAGCCAAAAGAGAGGTAGGATTAGAGCATGCGGAGACTCTAACAGTCAAATGGACAGAAACTACAGAATGACCAGTACTATAGTGACCATGGTCAAACACAAGATCAGAATTTCCTGCCGATTCACAACAGCCAACAAATGGATCAAGAGGGAACCGGTTTTATTTTTGGGCAGACTAATAAAATAGTAGCTGCCACAATGATCAGTACCAAATTCTTTTTAACGCTTAATGCAAACCAGGGATTTTGCCACATCAAATTTGATGAAGCAACTCCCCAAACTCTGAATGCTGAAACCATGCAGAGGAACACTGGTACCTCTTCGTAACTCCCCAAACTCTGAATGGTGAAACTGCGCAGGGAACACTGGCACCTCTTCATAATGGGTCTATATTATAACCTCGAAGGTTTAATGCATCGAATGCATAAAGATCAAACTTTATGCATCGAAGTATTAAACCAGTGAAACCTAAAAAAACATTAAAACAAAAGAAATAAAATAAGAAGTTATGTACCTACCATAACGTTCCATGTTAGTTGTCTTCTCTCGCCTTCTTTCTTGCTGGATGGGTTCGGAGCCGATTCTCGGCTCCGACTCGGCACTTGCTAAGCTCGAGAGCTAATTTTACCAGCTAGAGGCAACCCTATATCCCATGATGCAAGGCGTGACTACCCAGATCTCGTTTTGTAGCTATAGAAATATGCCCATTATATTCTTCCAACAGAAGGAGAAGAAAGTAACCAAACGTGTAAACACAACACAGGGGAACTAGTAAAACTAGTGACCACTCACAACTGGAGTACATAGGAAGAATAAACTCGTCCCCAGAGAAGAGTACAACTTCAAGGTCTGTCCAGGCTAGGGGGAAAGGAGGGAGGGACGCAAGAAAGGCGGCGAGAGAAGACAACTAACATGGAACGTTATGGTAGGTACACAACTTCTTAATGTTAAGTTGTCAAACTCGCCTTCATTCTTGCTGGATGGGACCGCGTCCCTAGCACCTCTATCCTGGGTGGCTCAATGGAACAGACTCTTGAGAACTGTGGAACCAAACCTAGCTCTGTCTCTGGAGGCCAAGTCCAATTTGTAATTTTATTTTATTTATTTAACATTTGTTGACCGGGAAAGTCCGACTAGGTTCCACAGATCCTGTTTTCAGCGGAGGCCCGGGGAGAAATGTTGTGAGACAAAGGTATGAGGCGTGGCCCAAGTGGCTGCTGCACAAATGGTGTCAATAGGTAGCCTAGCCTGAAAGGCTGTAGATGTGGCTAGGCCTCTAGTAGAATGTGCCTTAGGTTTAGAGGGCAATTCTTTGCCCCTAAGGAGATAAACATGGGAAATAGTGGAAGAGAGCCATTTCGATAAGGTCACCTTGGAGACCTTTTCTGTTTTCTGCATAAGAAAGAAAAAGCTGATCAGATTTTCTGAATTGTTTAGTTCTATCCAAGTAGTATCTGAGCTGGCGATGAACATCCAAATAATGCAGTTTCTGTTTCGCTCTGTCCAAATAATTCGGGAAAAATACTGGAAGATCAATAGACTGGTTAAGATTCGTCTGGGAAGCCACCTTGGGCAAAAAGGATGGATTTGTTCTTAGAGATACTCTACCCTTGTGGAAAACCAAGTAGGGAGGTCGAACACAGACAGCATGAAGTTCAGACACTCTCCTAGCACAAGTAATAGCCACCAGAAAAATTGTCTTCCAAGACAGAAATTTTAAAGAGCATGTAGCAGCCGGTTCGAAGGGGGGAAGAATTAGGGATGTCAGCACTAAAATTCAGGTCCCATTGCGGAGGAGGATCTTTAATTGGGGGCTTTAGTAGAAAGATTCCCCTGAGAAAGGCTTTACAAAGCTTGGAAGACATTATGTTCTGGTCCGCTAAGCCAACATGAAAATTTGAGATTGCTGCCAGCTGGTCTTTGACTGTCGAAGAAGAAGAACCCGACTGAAAAATCTCAGCTAAGGACTGAACTGGGGCAGTAAAGGGGTCTATGTCCCTGGACTTTGCCCAGAAGGAAAAACGCTGCCACTTACTAGCATAAATCTTTCTGGTAGAGGACTTTAGAGAAGCTACTATGATATCCCGTACAGGATTAGAAATCATAGGAAGCCTGGCTAATGAAGGAAGTGGAGCAACCAAGCGGTGAGGTTGACAGCGCGAATGGCCTGGTGCAGATGACCCGACTGGTGGGTCAAAAGATCTGGAAATGGGTCCAGACGCCAAGGCTGTACCAATAGATGGCGATGAAGGAACGGGAACCAAATTTGTCGAGGCCAGTAAGGGGCAATGAGAATCAACTTGGCTCTCAAAAGTACAGTTTTGTACCTACCATAAACATAGATGTCCGATAGATATGCAACTGCAGTCATAACATATGGGTTGTCCTGCCTCAGGCAGCCCTCGGTCGGCCGGATTCCAAAGTCTGGGTCCGACGTCGGCTGATGTCGCATTTCCCTCCGACGTCAGAGCGGCTGGAATATATAAGCATCAGCCGACGCCATTTTCTTCAGTGTTTCTTGCCCCAGATGCCAGGTGCCCTCCAAGGAAGGCTGTAATCAAATTGGAAGACAAAGCAGGATTCCAGACAAATAAGTAAGCAATAAACAGATGCACCATAACAGATATCCCCAGCTAAGAGAAACAGGGATAGGAGTGGACCCAAGGCATAGAGGGGTATGGAGGGAGGGAAAATCCGACTGCAGTTGCATATCTATCGGACATCTACATTTATGGTAGGTACAAAACTGTACTATGTCCTTCAAGAATGCAACTGCAGTCATAACATATGGGTTGAATACCAAAGCTTAGCTGGGGGAGGAGGAATGTTCTAGGAAAGAGATGGTGTGGCAATCAATCCCTGCAGGACTGCCGAAGCAAAGCCTGCTCTGGATCTGGAGTATAAAGGGAGATTGTAGTGTTTGGAGAATGTATGCACGGAGCTCCATGTAGCAGCTTCTAGAATGTCTTTTGTAGGCACCCCTCTTAAGAATGCTGTAGAGGTGGCTGTAGCTCTGGTGGAGTGTGGTCTGACATTGGCTGGAACATTCTTCCCATGGAAGGAACAACAAAATCTGATGCAATGTCCAATCCATTTTGAAATAGTCTGTTTGGAAATTGCTTTTCCTTGTACTCCGGGGGCGTAAGCTACAAAAAGCTGATCAGACTTCCTGCTGGTCTTGGTTCTGTCCAGGTAGTAGCGAAGTTGTCTGTGAAAGTCCAAGGTATGCAACAGTCTTTCCCCTTTGCTCTCAGGATTGGGGAAGAAAGTAGGCAGGTGAATAGCTTGATTTAAAGAAACCCTAGATACCACCTTTGGCATAAAAGTAGGGTTAGTTCTTAAGGAGACCCTGTCTCTGTGAAAGATTATGAACGGTGGTATTGCCATTAGGGCCTGTAGTTCCGAAACCCTTCTTGCTGAGGTAATTGCCAACAGGGAAGCTGTCTTCCATGAGAGAAATTGTAAGTTCACTGAAGCTGCTGGCTCAAAGGGAGGTAGAGTCAGTTTTTCTAGGACAAAGTTGAGGTCCCAAGCTGGCACTGGAACCTTTCTTGGTGGCTTAATGTTCTTGATTCCCCTGAGGATTTGCCTTAAAGGATGTGAAAACACAGGCGGATCAGTGTTATATCTAGCTGAAATAGCTGAAGCATGTATCTTTATGGAAGAATATGAGAGTCCATTCTGTAGCATATCTGCCAAATATTCCAGGATGAGTGGGATGTTCAATAATGATGCATCATGTCCTTTGCTGGTATTCCAAATGCTGAATCTCTTCCATTTTGCTAAGTAAACCTTTCTGGTGGATGGTCTTCGAGCTTCTATTAATATCCGCTGAACTTCCTTGGAGAGAGATAGATTGAGGTTATTCATGGGATTCTCCCAGGCTGTTAGCTGCAGCGTCTGAAGGTTTGGATGCACTGTTTTGAAGTTGTGTTGAGTCAAAAGTAGGGGCCATTGGGGAAGAGCCCACTTTTTGTTGTGACATATGCTCCGTAGTAGTGGATACCAGTGTTGTCTTGGCCAGTCTGGAGCTATCAGGATCCCCTTGGACCTCTCTGCTTTGATCTTTAGTAATACTGTGGTCATCAGTGGCAGAGGAGGGAATGCATAGATTTTTAGGAAGTTCCAGTTGAATGAAAGAGCATCTATTTTCCAAGCTTGTGGATGATATGTCCTTGAATAGAATTTTTGTAGATGATTGTTGAGGTGGGAGGCAAATAGGTCTACTTCTGGCCTGCCCCATGTCGAGGTGAGTTGTGCGAAGATTTTCTGATGTAACCTCCACTCGTGTGGATCTATGAAATTCCTGCTTAGGCTGTCCACCAGCACATTGTCTTTGCGTGGAACAAACTGGGATTGCAACTGTATGTTTAGGCTCAGTGATTTTTCCCAAAGATTCATTGTCAGTCTGCAAAGGGGGTAAGAATGGGTGCCCCCTTGCTTGTTTATGTACCACATCACAGTGGTGTTGTTTGTCCTCATTAGTAGATGGCCTTGCTGAAGTTGTTGTCGAAAGGCCTCGATGGCATGCATTACTGCCAGCATTTCCTTTTGGTTTATATGCAGATGTGTTTCCTTTGGAGACCATTGTCCTTGTATACATCTGCCCTCCATGTACGCCCCCCATCCAAGGACTGAGGCGTCTGTGGTCATGATCTGTGTTATCTGAGGTTTTTTGAATGACATACCTATGTTTGCCTGGCTTACTGAGGCCCACCATAGGAATTCCTTTTGTAGGCATGGAATGAGCGGTATGGTTGTCTCTAGGTTGTTGCTGTGCTGAGACCATAGGCTTTTTAGGTACCATTGAAGCTTTCTCATGTGTAGTCTTGCTAATGGGACCAGGAGAATGCAGGATGCCATGTAACCCAGGGCCTGTAGGAATCTCCTTGCAGTCATCTGGGTGAGTTTTGCCAAACCTTTGAAATAATGAGTTAACTTCTTTTGCTTGTCCTCTGTCAGGTAAGCCATTTGAGAGGCTGTGTCTAGATTGGCTCCCAAGAAGGTTATTTGCTGGGATGGCTGAAGTCTTGACTTTTGGAAGTTGACTGTGTATCCCAGAGCCTGTAGCAATTGTATGACATAGTTCAAGTTTTTTGTCAAAATCAATTTGTCGTCCGCTTGTATGAGGCAGTCGTCCAGGTACGGGTAAATTTGGATCCCCTGGAGCCTGCAATGAGCAATTACTGAAGCCAGGCATTTTGTGAATACTCTGGGTGCAGTAGATAAGCCAAATGGCAATGCTGAGAATTGATAATGCTCTGGCCCTGCAAGAAATCTGAGGTATCTTCTGCAGCTGTGTCTGATAGGGACATGCAGGTATGCCTCCTTGAGGTCCAGAGTAATCAGCCAAGACCCCTTGCCCAGCATGGGAAGGAGTTGCTGTAGAGTCAGCATTTTGAACTTTGGTACTATGAGAAAAGTGTTTAATGCGGACAAATCCAGTATTGGTCTCCATTGAGTTTCTTTTCTTGGAACAAGGAACAGTCCTGAGTAGAACCCCTGGCCTTGTTCTTGTTGTGGAACTCTTTCTATTGCTTTGATCTGAGCAAGCAGAGAAATTTGCTTGATAGCCTCTGCCCTCTGGTTTTGTGGTAGGTTTGGCATGCCTTGTTTTCTTGGTAAGGTATGAAAATGGAACCTGTAACTTTGGTCTATAATGTCCAAAATCCATTTGTCCTTTGGCAATCTGTGCCAATTGTCTGAAAACAGAGATAATTTTCCACCCAAGGGTGCTTCTATTTGCTCCTTGGTCAGTGGAAGTAGAGGAAAGTCATTGAGATTGTCCCTGTGGGGCAGGGGAGACCCCTGTGTCAATTCTTTGGTTTGCTGGTTGCCATTGTCGTCCCCTGTAAGAACCTCTGTATTGTCCTCTTCCTCAGCCACGCCTGTTTTTACCCCTTTGAAATCTTTCAGGATTAGGAAAGGACCAGTTTTTAGAAGGCCAATTTCTGCTGAATCTGGGTGGCTGAACCTGGAGGAAATCTTTGACCGTCTGAACTGATTTTTCTTTTTCCTCGATGGACTTTAACACATCTTTAGCATTAGCACCAAAAAGCTTGTTCTTTTCCAAGGGTGCATCAAGGAGTTTTGCCTTAACATGATCTGGTAGAGGTTGTTCTTTTAACCATGCATGTCTACGAATGACCGCCCCTGTCATAGCTGCCCTACATGAAGCTTCCAATGCATCACATCCACACTGCAGGAAGGGATTGCTGACTTGCTGAGAATTATGTAGAGCTTCCTGCAAAGACTTCCTGTCTAAAGGTTCAGGAGAGGCCAACGTTTTCTGTAAATCATCTAACAGGTAATCCTGATATTGAAACATATGAAAGAGGCAATTCAGAGCTCTCATAGATGAAGTAGTGGAGGTATAGACCTTTTTCCCCCATCTCTCCAATGACCTAGCTTCCCTGTTGGAAGGCAAAGGATTTTTGGAGGTGGATGCTGAAACCCCTTTAGGTCCTTGAGAAATAGTTTCCAAATCAACAGCATGGGCCCTGAAGAAATGAGAATGTGTTTCTGGGACCCTATAATATCTGTCTGGCTTGGCTGGGGCAAGAGGAAGAGTATCCGGGGTAACACTGGAGTCAGAGTATAGGTCATCCAAAACATCTAGCACAGGAGGTATAGCCAGGGGCCTGTGTTGGGGCATTTTAAGGAAGGTACGAAGGCGCTTTCTGGAATCAGAATATTCCTGGCCTTGCCACTTAAAATGTTCCCTCATGGTATGCAGAACTTCCCCAAAAGAAATATCCTCAGGAGGGGAGGCCGAGGGGATGGAATCCTCTGCATCAGAGTCCTCATAGGTCTGGAAGAGCTCTTCCTGGCAATCGGAGTGAACAGAATCCTCAGAATCTTCATCTGAAGGGATAGGGTCAGAGGGTTCAACCCGGGGCCTCTTATCAGAAGGAGGCTGGGATCCTCTCTCAGGATGGGCCTGTGAACCTCTAATCATGGAAATTAAGTCTGCGGCCATAGTCATGATTTGTGCTTCAGGAGTAGGCTGAGGTAAGGCTTTAACAGTAAGGTGCTTGGTCTTGCTGGCTGCCTTAGCACGTGTGTAGGCCTTAATAGACATGGCCATAGGAGGCCTAGCAGCTCCACGTGCAGGAGTGACCTTATCTACAGCAATAGTCTCGGGCATTTCCTCAGTTTCAGTATCTGGAGGAAAATCTATAACTGGCGTCTGTGTGGCCTCCGGTATCGGAGGTAACGGTAATGCGGTGTCTTCGGTTCGGAGCGGTGGAAAAACCGTCTCAGGGGGAACCGGAGCACTCGCGGTAGGTTTTGGCGTGGAGTCGGTGGAAGACGCGGGCCGAGGATGTCGGTCCCGGTCTTTTCGTTTCTTAGGAGTCTGCGATGTCGGAAGTTCCGACGGCATTGTATAAGCAAATATATCGCCAAAAAAGTCTTCAGCGAACTCCGTCCGGCGCCTGAGTGCGCTTATTGAAGCGAGCACAGGCGACACAGGCCGAGACGTCGTGGTCTGGGCCCAGGCAAGGAAGACAGTAAGAGTGGAAATCCTTATGAGGTATTTGTTTACCACAAGACAGACAATTGTTAACTTTTTCAGTAATTTCTGAATTCGGCTGAGGCAAGAAAAGGTCCCCAACGGGGTACTTAGCTTTTTTGATGACTTCGGATTCGAAGAATACAGGAGCTGACCGACCGGAACTTGCGAACTGCTTCTGCTTCGGGCACCGCGCGGCAAGAAAGACTGAAGAAAATGGCGTCGGCTGATGCTTATATACTCCAGCCGCTCTGACGGAGGGAAATGCGACATCAGCCGACGTCGGACCCAGACTTTGGAATCCGGCCGACCGAGGGCTGCCTGAGGCAGGACAACCCATATGTTAGGACTGCAGTTGCATTCTTGAAGGACATCGGTAGCTTTCTGAATGACTTGAGGTATCAAGGGGAATGGAGATAAAGCATAAAGAAGTCCCCGGGGCCAAACCTGGGTTAGAGCGCCTCTGGGGGGGTTGGCCTGGGAGTGGCAAGAGGGAGAAGAAGTCTGGGCATTTGCTGTTTTGGGGTGTAGCAAAAAGGTCGCAGCAAGGGAAGCCCCACTTCTCAAAAATCTCCTCCACTACTGATTGTTTGAGAGACCACTCGTGAGGCATGAGAATAGCTCTGCTCAATCTGTCCGCAATGAAGTTGGATTTCCCAGGGATGTGCGTTGCTATCAGAAACCGATGAGAGGAGATTGCCCACTACCAAAGTCTGAGAGCTTCTCGACACAGTGGATAGGACTTGGTCCTGCCCTGTTTGTTGATGTACCATACTACGGACATGTTGTCCGTCTGAACTGCAATAGTTCCTAAAGGAAGAAAGTTGTTAAGGGCTTGCAATGTTAAAAGCACTGCTCTCATCTCTAGGACATTTATGTGCAGATGGTATTCGAAGGGTTGCCAAGTGCCATGGACCATCCTGCCCTGATAATGCCCCCCCCACCCGATCAGGGAGGCATCCGATGTGACTGTGGCAACTGGGGCCGGGGGAACAAACGGTCTGCCCTGGAGGACTTGCGGGAAAGAAATCCACCAGGTCAGGTGACTCTTGCAAGATTGCGTCACGATGATCCCGTGGCGCATGGGAAACTGCTGGAAGGACTACTGGCTGAATAACATCCATTGCAGTAGCCGCATATGGAAGCGAGCCAAAGGAAGGAGTACGATGGCAGCCGCCATAAGTCCTAGCACCTTCAGGACAAACCTGGCCCTGATCTTTTTGCTGAGTAGGATGATCTGAACATATTTTTGGATGTCCAGAAATCTTTGATCTGTGAGTCTTGCTGACATCCCAACAGTGTCTAGTTCTGCGCCTATAAAGGTAATAGACTGGCAAGGTAACAAGGAGGACTTTTCGAAGTTTATGGAAATTCCTAACTGGCTGCACATATGAAGAGTGTAGTCCCTGGCCTGGAGAAGTTGATGCCTGGTGGTGGCCGTGAGGAGCCAGTCGTCTAGATACAGAAACACCTGGAATCCTTGACGTCTCAGGTGAGCCGTGACCGCTGCCATGCATTTGGTGAACACTCTGGGGGCTGTAGTGAGACCAAAGGGCAGGGCTCTGAATTGAAAATGACTGGTCCCCAGCCGAAAGCAGAGAAACCTTCTGGAGCACCTGTGAATTTTTATATGATAGTACGCATCCTGAAGGTCTACCAAGCACATCCAGTTGTCCTTGCCTAAAAAGGGTAAAATGGACTGAAGCGTGACCATCCGGAATCTTGCCTTCTTGACAAACTTGTTTAGTCTGCTGACGTCTAGAATTGGTCTCCAATCTCCCGTTTTTTTGGGGACCAAAAAGAATCTTGAGTAGATCCCGGATCTTATTTGGTCTGCTGGAACTGGCTGGATGGCTCTGTTTGCTAGAAGTTTTGATACCTCCAGCTTTGAGAACTCCCTTAGACCGGGTGCAACGTCTGGGAGGGATACCTTATGAGGAACAAGATAGTTTTCGAAGGGAATCTTGTAACCCTCGGATATGATCGACTGCACCCAAATGTCTTGAGAAGGGGAAAGCCAGACTGTTGGGTACAGCGACAATCTTCCCCCGACTGCCTCCAAGGGTGGACAGTCGGGCAATACCTCAGGGATGCTGGAAGGGTTTGTCAGGGAGAGGCTCTCTGCTACCCTGATTCTGCAGACCCCCTCTGCCCCTAGGGCGGCGTCTATTGTTATTACCCCCTCTGCCTCTGGGGGTAAACTGACCACGTGCGTCCGGCGTGACTCCCTGAGATTTACGGAACCACATCTTCCCTCCCTTCTGACCTTTAGGATAAGGTCTTGAAGGGGTGGAGAAACAGACTCCTACGGCAGAAAGAGTCTTGCCGTCCTGCTCGCATCTGGTCAATGTTTCCTTCACCTGAGGTCCAAACAAAGCCGAACCGAAGGGAGTATTTGTGAAGGAAGCCTTAAAGGGATCTGCGAAGTTGCAAAGCCGCATCCAGGACTGACGCCTAAGGGGCACTCCTTTGCCTGCAGCTCTACTCGCTCCATCGGCCGCATAAGAAATGAGCCGCATGGAGGAGTTTAAGGAATTTAGGATTCCCAGCTGCGAGGTAATTTTTTCTTGAGCCCCGGCAGCTGACGAATCCTGTACTACCTCACCTAGTTCCTTGAGAATATCTCTCTGAAGCCGGGTAAAGTGACGGAGATAATTCAGCGAGCGCATAGTGAAGGTCGCCGAGGAAAAAATCCGCTTACCGTACCTATCCATGGTCCTAGACTCCTTGTTAGGAGGACGGACAGGTACAGAAGGATCGGCAAGTTCCTTCTTGGTGGCAGCTGCCACCACCATGGCATCAACAGGGACACCCTTTGTGAGAAACTGCTTGTCTACCGGGGCCGTGATAAATTTAGATGGCCTCCTAGGGACTGGTTCCACAGAATCTGGGGCCGCCCACGCCTTTCGAGCCACCACTTCCATGAGAGGGTCGAAAGGCGGAGACACCCAGGAGGTGGAAGGTCGAGATCCAAAAGCCTCCAGGTATACTAACTCATCCTCGGAGGGGTTAATGGAAGGCCAGTTCCCCCTCTGTTTAAGGAGTTCCAAGATGTCTGAAAAGGAGACATCCTCAGAGGGGGACCTTGGGGATCCCTCCGACTCATCTAAGTCAGTATCAGATGTTGTAGACTCAGGGGAGTCAGCTTCCTCTTGCACGTCCTCTTACGCGGGGGTTCCCCCGAAGGATCAGGAGAAACCTCGAAAGAGGAAGTTCTTCCCAGTGGGGAAACCTGGGGCGATGGATCTCTGGGTCCGGGAGCAAGAGAGTGGGAAGAGATATCAGCAGGCACAGAGGAGGGGGGAGCTAATGGAACCGACTGTTGACTCAGCTGAGGGGCTAGAACACTCCTCATCACCTCAAAGGCTCCCCCTCCAGGGAGGCCAGAGAGCTCCCGCTCCGAAGAAACAGGAACTCCCAGCCCCGCCGAAAGAGAAGGCTCTGAGGCAGATGTCGGTGTCGAACTCACCAACGCCGAAGCTCCGAGAGGGAGAATGGGGCCGGACAAGGGTCCGATGCCACTCGCTCCCTCGGAGCAGACGCGGGAGTCACGACAACCGGATCCCTCCATGGAAGGTGTCATGGAGGAAATCGGAGTCGAAGACGAAGGAGCCGAAAGGGGTGGCATCGGCTCCGACGCACCAACAGTCAAGGTTTCGAGAAGCTTCGGCTCCGAACTCTGGAGGAGAGTCAAAGGAGGAAATTCAGGGGGATGAGCGATAGCGGCCGTCTGCTGAGACGGGCTATGGAGCATCTGGGCCAGTGCCTGTGATTTCAGCAATCTGCTTAGCACTCTCTCCAAGTCATGGTCAGAGAGCCTGGAAGACCTAGAAGATTGGCTCCGATGGCTCCGCTCCGAATGCAGAGATCCCGGAGCCGAGCAAATCGACTCCAGGAAAGGAGACAGAGATCTCTTCCTAGTCTGAGCCATCGGAGCTGAAGACCCCTCTGTTCCAGTCGAAGCAGATAACTTATCGGCTCCAGTCTGGAACATGGGAATGTCGGCTCCAGCCAGAGCAGACATCGACTTCGATGCAGGTGTATCGGAGCCAGCCGGCACCGATACCACCGCCTCTAAGAGAGAAAGATCGGCTCCGGCCGGAGCCGACCTAGACTCCAAAGGAGTCGGAGCCACAGCCGAAGGCTTCGAACTCAAAGCCTGGGGTTTAGGTGGCTTAGAGGGCTTCCCCGACCCGGTCTTGGTCGGGGAGCTCTCCGGCTTCAATAAGCCTCGTAGGATTAATTTATTCCTACGTTCCTGCAGGAATCTGTGGCTAAAAGAATGACAAATGGCACAGGAGTCCTGCAGGTGTAGAGGTCCCAGGCAGTAAACGCAAGTGTGACCGTCTGTCAGAGACATCTTCTGACAGCACGAGTCACACTTCTTGAAGCCTGAGACCTTCGATTCTTAGGACATAATTATGCCCAGTGCACAAACACACAAAGTTCACCCACACAGTTAACTTAAGAAGAAGGGGGGAACTTAAGAAGAAGGGGGGAACCAAGTACAACACTCAAACACCCTGACAGGAATTAAGGAAAGGGAGGCTTAAGGCCTGAAGGGGAAAATAACTAAACCTATTAGGTTGAGGGAGTATAGGGTTAAGGAGATAGCTATAGAAAGACTAACTCTAATACTGAGAAAAAAAAAGGCTGGAAATAGGGAAGATTTTTAACTGTAGAAAGTTAAATCACAAAAACACTACCTGAGCTGGTAAAAGAAGACCTCTTCGCAAAGCGGCAAACAAGATCTGGGTAGTCACGCCTTGCATCATGGGATATAGGGTTGCCTCGAGCTGGTAAAATTAGCTCTCGAGCTTAGCAAGTGCCGAGTCGGAGCAGAGGATCGGCTCCGAACCCATCCAGCAAGAATGAAGGCGAGTTTGACAACTTCACATCTAAAGCGTTTACACAGGGGGGCAAGCCCCCTGCAACCCCCCACACCCCGCTACTTTAATATACCAACTCGGAGATCGCACAACATTGAAGTAAACTGAAATCTTATCTTATGGAGATTTCCGTTTAAATGTTCAATGTTGTGTGCTTTCAGTAATCTCATGTCGATATCATATTCGATAGTCAGACTTCGAGATTCTAATATAGACCCTTCATAACTCCCCAAACTCTGAATGCTGAAACCGTGCAGAGGAACACTGTTACCTCTACGTAACTCCCCAAACTCTGAATGCTGAAAATGTGCAGAGGAACACTGGTATCTCTTTGTAACTTGAGATGTTCCAATATTCTGTAGCAAACATAACGGAGGGGTAATAAGATGTCACTAACTTTTCAAATAAATAGTCTAAATTAGGAGTGCTAGAAGAGAGGAACATGACAAGTGTCTGGTTCCGTTGATGGACTGCGATCGCAAGATCTGAAGCCCAACAAATCCAACTGTCACACAAATCTTACTTCACTGAGGTACAATGGTAACTTATTAACAGAGAATGATGTACAGATGCTGACAAACCCGACACAATATTGAACATATATAAACATACCAAGTCTGTTTTGATAAAAGTTATTGGAAATGGTACAATATCGGTCAAGGTTCATGCAACATTTGTCAGAGTAACACTGCCCCCAAAGGTTAAAAGTATGAGACAGCCTGCTGTTCAGCAGAGAACAGGAAAAACTCCGTTACTGATGATCTTAAGCACTGCATCCACGTTCAAATGCCTTTGCTGCTAATTCACATGCTGATGCCACTTCAGCAAGAGTTCTAAGGAAAGCAGAGCAGCTACTTTTGTAACAGAAAGGTTACTAGACGCACAGATGTGAAACAATCCCACAGAAAAGAAAAAGCTCAAGAGACTGTTTTCATGTCAAATGTTCCATAACTGCACAAGGGATCATAGGAGATTACTAAGCTATCAACCTGGAGATCATTTCAACTAACATTTCAATCATATTACATTGGGATTATACCAAAGAATGCATTTAGTAATGGCTGTCCATGTCCAGGAGGGTTATGGGGGCTATTCCCAGTAATAATGTATGGTGCCCCCTCCACTCGTCCACGTTCCTCTTGAACAATGTCATAGAGGTGCTCTGTGTCACATGAATAGGTAGCATATTCCAAAGATGTGACAGTTGCTGAGAGACAAATCTCTCTCTTCAGCATGTCCTATGTAAGTCGCAGGGCATATATAGGTCCCTGGAATGGGTTGCCCTAGTCCCCATTTGATTTACGGATATGCAGCAAGTTCATTAGGTTTGGGTCTGAGATTGCTCTGTAAGCCAGGCACAAGTCTCCCCCCTAAGAAGTCTATGGAATACAAAGTGTAGGGACAGGGACTTAAGTCGGACTATGTACAGCATGTGCTGGAGTCCATTGATCATCTTAGTTAAAAACCTCTGAGGTCTCTCCAATTGTTACATGTGCTTTTTACAGTACAAGCCGAATGGGGCATTAGAGTCAATTACGGGTCAGATTAGTGCAGAGTACAGAGGGGTTATATAACCTCTTATGCTCTCAAGGAAAGGACTACATATAAAGCCTTCCTTACTACAGTAGATACATGGTGGTCCCTTAACCACTTTGTGGATACTTAGGGTATTGTTGTTGATTTGATAGTGTGAAGAGACATTGTGCTGAAGGGAATGATGATGCATTTCTTTGCATTCAGCTCGACATTGTGACCAAGACACCAGTTGTTGGTTTGAGTAAGACCCTCCTGGATATGCCGAGATCACTTGGAGATTCAATAATTGCACCCAGTTTGCAGTAGTCTGCAAACTTGGTCAGCCAAAGCGCTTTAGTTTTCACCTGAACTTCTGAGAAGTATATACCAAACAGTAAGGGGCCCAGTACTGACCCCTGTGGCATCCTGCTGGTAAAAGGTCTGCTGGTTGATGTGGAGTCACCCAATTTGGCAGTGTGTGCCCTGTTTGTGATCCAGATGGCAACTCCTCTTACAACAAAGGGGGTTACATTCAGTTTGTCAAGTTTAATTGGTAATACCACAGTGTGGGATTGTGTCAAAAGCCTTTGCCAAGTCAAGGTATGCTGCGTGCTATGATTTGCCCTCGTCAATGGCCTGAGTCACATTTTCGAAAAAATCCACCAGATTTTAACAGGCAGGATCTGCTCTTGAAAAACCTAATTGGGTAGGTTCCAGAGTTTGGAGGTAGTCTCTCTCTCCATTTATGAGATCCATAATATGTTCTTATAGATGAGCCTGGTCAGGCTTATGGGTCTAATTCCCTGGGTCTGTTGCCAGGCCACCTTTGCGGAGGGGAATAACTGTAGCTGTTCACCATTCAACAGGAACAAAGCCTGTGGTTAGGCTAGGATTGAAAAGGGTATTTACTAATGATGATGCTAGTTCATGTTTTAGCCTGTTTAGAAAAACAGCCTGGGATGTCGTCTGGTCCCAAAGAGGCTGTGTATTTTGCCTTGGACAAGGCTTTGATGACCTATTCTTCAGATATGTGGGCTTGGGGGAAAAGTTTGAGATGTGTCTGGAGGGGATAAGGGAGTGAAACTAATCAAACCTATCCACTAGCAGGTTTGCTTTCTCTGTGGGGGTCACAGTATGTGTGATACCATTGGTCACTTCTTCTGCACATGCTTGGGCCCTACCTTTTAGGCTATGTACATAGCTGTAAAAGGCCTTATAGTTATCCTTGGCTGTGCTTCCTAAGTTTTTTTCAAAGAAGCCCTTGGAGGATTTGACAAGTTGTCTTATTTGCCTGTTGAGGCTGAGGGTGCTTTTCCATTGTTGGGGTTTCACCTTTGTTTTCATGAACAGCAACGTTTTGCGTTTATTGTAAAGTTTGTTGATGCTGTATGTCCACCATGGTGGCTTGTATTTACTTGGGGCTCTGGCTTAGATTCTTTCTGGTACAGCAGTCTATACACTTATGCAAGAGATTGTACCGGGCTATGGTGTAAGCTTCGTTGTAGTTACCACTTCCAGCTGGTGGTGAGGCTTGGAAAGCATTCTTACCTTCACCTAGGATGACATAGTTTGTCTTGAAGTTTTCTAGCCTGATTTCACCCATTGTGAGTTCTGAGGTTAGTGTCAGTTCAAAGAGGACTAATTTGTGGTCAGATTTAACCAATGAGGATCGGACAGTTGCGGTAGTGCATCTGTTTGACATGTTAGTGAGGACCTGATCTAATATGTTTGTTCCTCTGGTCAGGATATGAATAATTTGTTCCAGGGCATTTGAGTTAAAGTCAAGAAACTTTTGTGCTACAGTAGGTTTCCCAGTTGATGGTGGGATAACTGAAATCCCCCATCACCAGATGCTCAGTGATATTTGGATGGTCTCCAGTTTGGTGAAGTAGGCTTTATGCGTGTCATGACCCACGAAGGGGGATCTATAACTGGCTACAATTGGAATGGGGGTCTTACCCACTATAATCTGAACTTGGAGCAACTCCATGAGTTGTCCAGTCTAACTAAACAGGAGGTGAATCTCTAATACAGATAGAACCGCCACCTCTCTTTGTTCTCACATGTCCATTTGGCGGTCTGAAGGTGTGGAAGGCATTGCAGCCTTGCAAGGCCAGAGTACCCGGAGGCCTTGAACCAGGTTTCTGTGAATGCACAGACATCTAACATCTTCCAAGTGACAGAAGTGCTTCCAGGGTGTGCAGTTTTTGGTTTACGCTCCTAGCGTTTAGCAGCATGACAAATTTCACATTGGTAAGTTTGCTTTCGAGACCTTACCTAAAAAAGGCACTATGGGAAGGCAAGAGCCTTCGCCAGCAGCCTAAAGTCTAGCAGTGTCAAGTGCAAACAGTCTCCGGCAAAGCAGCAAGGCTCGTCACGTTCTACTTTTAAACACGGAAATTCCAAAATACCAAAGACCACAATACCGAGACTAAAATGCCATAACTTCAATATCCTGAAACTTCACAATGTCAAACACCCAAAACATCGAAAAACAACAAGTAAAGCTAAACATCCCACCCTCCACCATAAAAACTACAACAATCTACTACTCTAAATTTAAGGAGGGGGGGGGGGCAAAGCCCCCATGTCCCCTGACATCCCCTGCTAATTAAAATATATCAACTCTGAAATCGCACTACACCAAAGAAAATGGCAAAAAAATGCCTTAACGTGCAGTATGGCTGCAGCAGAATCTCCATAACCTTCGTTAAACAAGATCTGCTTACAAAATGGCAAAAATGCCTTAACGTGCAGTATGGCTGCAGCAGAATCTCCATAACCTTCTTTAAACAAGACCTGCTTACCTTTCCCATACTTTACAGTAAAATTCATCTCTCTGACACTTACCACAGCTTGCATCCTAATGCCAGCCATTTTCTTTGTTTCAGTACAACATACAGCGTCTTAAAGACATAACATCTCTTGAAACTTTTACATAACTCTTAATGGCCGTTTCGTTATTTCAACATTGGGATTGTAAACATTCAGTGTAATGCGGTTTTGGCATTTTCATCTCGGCATTGAGATAGTTACTATTTTGGAATTTGTGTGTCAAAAGTAGATCCGGTTAGTCTACCATGGCTTCCCAGGCTGACAGGAACTGGATCCCCTTTGAATGACACCAAAAACTAAGCCACGTACTGAAATCAATCATTTTCTTTACACTGTGGCATCATTCCAGGGGAGGGTTGTATACTGCTCAAGGTTAGTGACATACCTGCCTGGGACATGTACTCAGTAGACACTTGCAGTACAACAGTGTAGTTTAGTACACCGTATATAAATACAGTATAAAAGAAGGTTGCAGGCAATAAAAAAAGAGAAGTAAAAAAAAAAAAAAAAAAAAAAAAAAGGCAACTTGTGTTTTTTGGGAAGCTCAGAAGCCTTTAGTCATTGTGGCTGGTAGCCCACCTCAGTTCAGCTTGGTACTAAAAAGCTCCACAAATGTAGGGCTTAAATACCAAAAACTAAACTTGAAAAAAAAAAAAAAAAAAAAAATTAAAAAGGTTCAAAAAGACCAATGAGGATGCTTACGCCAAGCCCTAGACCAACCACCCATCACCAGAAAAGTTCCAATCAGCATAATCCTCTCACTAGAGTGCAGAAAGGCCCCTTCCGATCCAAGATGGCCTGGAAGATAGGCACAGAATACAAAAGCCACTACAAACAGACCCAGATGCAGCAAACCTGAATCTCAACTGTGCTCCACTACTAGCTACCAGAGTTACATCAGGAACCACTAGAGAACGTTTCACATAGCGGAAAAGGCCTGTGTAGCGTGGTGGGTTAATGCAGTGTGCTATAGTTGAGAGGGACCTGGGTTCAACACTTGGAAAAGGTGTTTATCTCCCCCCCCCACAAAGGGAGATGACATTTCTGGACTTGGTTCTCTCCAACATGGGTGACCGCTGTACCACTCCCATAATACGTTCTTCCCTGGTGAGATCAGATCGGACCATCTCATTCGTAGTGTCTATCCCACCCAACCTCACCCCTAGCTGAAAATCAAGCTAAAAAACTTCTCAAAAGCTGACTACAATCTCCTAAGGGAGGGTATCTGTAGCTTCACAACACCTCCCCCCTCAGAGGATGCAGACAACTATACTGAACATTAAGTCAGTGCAGTATACAAGCACCCGTACAACTGCATGGACTCAGCCATACCCGATAGAACTAAAACCTGCTCCTCAAGGAAACGCAAACCCGTTTGGTGGAAATTCTCCATCAACAGGCTTTACAACAAAAGGAAGAAACTGTTTTCCAAGGGTAAAAAAAGAACAAATTCCAAATTGGAAAACCTCACTCCTTAACCTCAACAAGCAAATTAGATTACTAGTGAAAACATCCAAGGCCAATTATGAATTGAAACTAGCCTCCAAAACAAAGGGAAACCATAAAGTCTTCTTCAGTTACATCAGGAACCTCCATGGCAAAGCCCAGGTTTGTTCCAAATTAGTAATTAACAGCATCACTTACACTGATCCTGTTAACTTAAGTAACCTGCTAGCAGATAGGTTCACCGCAAACTTCATCTCCCTGTTCTCTCCCTGTTCCCACCCCAAACTTAATCTCCCTGTTCTCTCCCTGTTCCCACCCCAAACTTCATCTCCCTGTTCTCTCCCTGTTCCCACCCCAAACTTCATCTCCCTGTTCCCACCCCAAACTTCATCTCCCTGTTCTCTCCCTGTTCCCACCCCAAAGGCCCTTTCAACATCCCAGACACTTGTCCCGCACCTCACATCTCCGTAGATTTAGTGCTGCAGGCCCTATCCAAGGCAAAGATCACAGCTTCCATGGGACCTGATTGTAACCCAGGGTGTATTCTGCACCATCTCCAGCAAGAACTGGCTTCATCACTGAGCACCCAATTCAACCACAGCCTAGGTACAGGTTTCATTCAAGCAGAGTGGGGACCTGCCATTGTCAACCCCTCGCATAAAGGTGGTGCCACTACTGACCCTGGGAACTATTGCCCTGTCTCACTATCACAGCAACTAATGACTGGTGCCAAAGTCATGGCCTCAAGCTAAATGCAAAAAAATGCATCATACCATTTGGCAAAAACACGACCCTTCTCTATTACCACATCAACGGTAACCCCCTAAGCACAGAACATGTGGTGAGAGATGTGGGCACTCAGGTTGATAACCTCACATTTGACCAACATGTGGCGGCAATTGTCAGAAAAGCCTTTTAGTTGGTTCATCTCATAAGTAAAGGCAATGCACCCAGAAAAAAAGATTACCTCTATATACTACTCCCCCTCATTAGACCAATAATTGGGTATAATGCCCCATTTCAGACACACCTCTCCAAATATCTGCATCAACTGAAAGGCCACTGAAATATCTCACAAAGAGAATACATGGCCTCCAACACCTGTCCTATGCAGACAGGCTCAAATCACTATCAATCTACTTGGTATCATACAGATTGCCTTGTAGGCGAGACACAGATCACCCCTGAGCAATCTTAGACCATGCCCTACTAGAGATGCTCCATATCCGTAAATCTAACTCTTCACGCACTACCCACTCATAAGGTCTGAATATAATACACAATATCAACAAAACCTGCTGGAAAGACAGGTTTATCTCCCAGAGGCTGCCCCATCTTTGAAATAGACTTCCCATACACAAACAGAGCACCTTGCTGGCCCTCTTAAAGTACAACCTTGACGAGTGAATGGGAAACCACAAATTTGTCCCAGGGTTTCCATGTATCCCTCATTGACAGGGGCGACAGGTGCTGACTGAGGTTTCTTTTTGGGGATAAACTTTTGGCTAGGCTTCAAGGACTCCAGGGCCATTAGCTTAGTAACCTCCTATGAAAAATTGCAGTGAGACAAAAAAAAAAAAAGTTTAAAAACAGAAAAAAAATCAGCAAGGAGACTCAAGAGAGTGTTTTAAAAAGCTAACAGATCGGTCATTTAAACATTGCTTGGTAGGAAAAGCCAGAACAAGCAGAAGACTGCTTTGCAACAGCAAAAAATACCAACAAATACGCGAACTGTGAAAATAGCAAATGAAGCTTTTGTAAACAATGAAAACAGCAATAAAATCTGATTAAACAGGCACAGTAAGGCAGCCAACTGCAGCACAACATTGTCGTTTAGTACACAGTACACTGCAGACTCTGCTGTACTTAGAACATTTTTAAACAGGCACATGTTTGATTGTAATTATGTAAAGCTGATAACATCCTTGGCAATCTGCAACTGCAATTCCAGCAGGAAAGCTCAAATACATTATTGTAAGTTCTCTTAGTAGAGTATATCTCTGGGAATGCAAAGAGGAATTCTTTGAAGACTTGGAAGGGTTACAGGACTACTGCTAGTGACCTATGAAGAAATTCCATTTCATATTAAAAGATGCTACCAAAGATAAACGGATCCTCAGCATTGTGTCGAGCTGATGGAGCACTAACACAGATAAACAGATCCTCAGCATTATTGTGTCGAGCACTAACACAGATAAACAGATCCTCAGTAATATTGTGTCGAGCTGATGGAGCACTAACACAGATAAACAGATGACAAATACGGAACTCCGTTCAAACAAACCGATAGTCTTTATTACAGTTTTAAATCCACCAGATTGAGCGCTTTCATCTGCCCTGAGCAGATTTCATCAGAATAATTAGTATACAGTGCCTCACATTTTTATACCATTCTAAACTGCGGTAATTATTCAATAATTACCCAATTGAATCAATCATTCAATAAACATGTTAAAAATGTTAAAAAAAACAAATTAAATAACAAACTAACTTGACAAAACCATAATAAACAGTGTGGTTTATTTATGTTTATCTTTGAAATGAAATAACCCACGTTGTAGCACAGATAACAAAATAACATCTAGAAACATACTAAAATGTTTGAATAATTCAAAACAAAACATACTATATGAATTAATTATTTGATAATACGCACATTATAAAATATAAATAAGAACGAGCACTAATTTTTTACATATACATACACATATTTCTTATGTATATTTTAAGTATTTATATGCATAGTAGCACTTTATAAAGGAGATTAAGAACAGAAGCACAGTAATGGGTTAAAATTGGTTTGGACAAGTTAGTTTGTTATTTAATTTGTTTTTTTTAACATTTTTAACATGTTTATTGAATGATTGATTCAATTGGGTAATTATTGAATAATTACCGCAGTTTAGAATGGTATAAAAATGTAAGGCACTGTATACTAATTATTCTGATGAAATCTGCTCAGGGCAGATGAAAGCGCTCAATCTGGTGGATTTAAAACTGTAATAAAGACTATCGGTTTGTTTGAACGGAGTTCCGTATTTGTTATTGGTTGCAGTTTGGTTCATTTTATAACAGATAAACAGATGCTCAACATTATTGCGTCAAGCTGATGGAGCACTAAAAGTCACATTTTCCATGCAGAGAAGAGCATCATTGCTTGGTTGGTTAGCAGTGCCAGGATGTGCCGAAATTTGACATGGAGGGCAATGTGTCTATTTTGTGACTGATGCAGTATAGTGAGGAGCAGATGTTGTGTTGGATAGTCCAAGGATTGGTACGGAAATTAGAGAACAAGCTGCACGAAGACTTACACGGCAAAACACATTTATTTAAGAGAAATAAAACAGATAAAAACGTGAGCACTTTCACGACGTACCAGTCGCTTCATCAATTAAAAACACAAAGATCTTTTTATACCCCTGTTATCAACTGATAATCAACTAATTAAGCACATATGAGTCAATAAAACAATAATGCATAGAAACCAACTAAACAATCTATAAAAACATAAGACAATATATATAAAAAATAAAATAATATATGTTTATACTTGCAGTTATTTATGTTTCAACCTACATGCCTTCAAAAAAGGTTTCAAAGAGAAGACACCATTAAGTCCTGGGGGCTTAACTAAATTTTTAGTGCTACAGGTAATAGAGAGTCTAATGTTCGGGGAGGAGAGAAAACTGCAACGAGGTAGCGGAGCAAAAAAATGGACCCTTTTGCTTAATGCAGAAAAGCCCCCAGGACTTAAGTGGTGTCTTCTCTTTGAAACCTTTTTTGAAGGCACGTAGGTTGAAACAAACAACTGTATGTATGGTTTTAATTGACCTTCTACATATCTATTTCTTTGATTGATGTTAATATGTCTATTGCTATTAAATCAAGCAACTCTTCCCTCAACTCATTTTCTTCTAAATTGAGGGCACATTTTTTTGTTCTCCATTTCCTGCAACCATTCTATTGACATTTCTATAGCATCTTCCTGTGGCACATTCTCTTCAATTTCATCCTGCGTCATCCGTTGCTCTGTCATATGGGAACTCACTAGCCTATCACTCCTCAACACTGAGTGCTTCAGAGTTGCTACAGTTTCACGTTCCTTCTCTTGCTGTCGCACTTAAAGTGAAAGTTTATACTGGCTTCCTGTAGAATGCTCCAATATATCTTCATATGGCAACCGACCATTTGCTTCCTGTCCCACTGTTTTTTTTCCTTAATTTGGATGCCCATTACCCTATCCTGCTGTGGTGCTTTCGAAGTTGGATTTCCTACACTGAATCTTTCACTTAGCAGGTACCCCAGAACCTCAGTTTCTATTTCTTTAACTTCTGCATTACTAATCACCTTTTCTACTTTTCCTCCTAGTCTTATTTTTTGTATTGTAACATTTTTCAGGTCCGTACTCCTTTACCTACATTCTTCTACAAATATCTTTGGTGCTGCTCTTTTTGTATTTATTATGCAAATGAGAAAGCAGAACGATATATTATACCATATTAAATCTCATTCCTTCCCATGTCCATATTTCTTCAGGTCTCCTGATCTTCCTGTTTCTCCTTACGTTGGGGACTCATTCCATCACGCTGTGATGTAACCTGCGTTAGACCTTCTGCACCAAATCCTTCACTTTGCAGGCGTTCCACAACTTGAATTCTGTTTTTAACTTCTACTTCATTAATCATCTTTGCATTGTTTTGTATCCATATTCATAAAGGATACCCACACCTCCAGGTTGGTGGCAACGCACGAAGCTTCGGAAACCATCCAGGTGCAACTAAACCATAAGCAAAACTGCTCTACAAATTGTAGCATGCTACAGGCCACCCTCTCAAACTCAGGAACCCCACACAGCCTTCCTGAAGACACTGGAGGGTATAAATGTATCTCCAAACACCACCATATTGGGTGACTTCAACTACCTGAATATAGACTGGGAACATTACTCAAGCCCTAACTTTCTAGCCCAACGGTTCCTGGAGTTCATAAATTCAAATGCCACAGAACAGCTAGTCACTGTTCCCACGAGAGGAGAAAATATACTAGATCTCATTATCACAAACATGGGGACAAAATACTCCACACCGGAAGTATATCCCTCATTGGTGAGATCTGATCATAAACTAATCTCACTGGAAATCCACATCCCGCCCCCCCCCCCAACAAAAAAGACCACAGTGAAGAACTTCTCAAAAGCAAACTTCACACTACTCAAGACTGGTGTGGTATCCTTCAAGGCCCCTGAGCCAGTGGAAACCACAACCCAAGCTGCGGAAGCCCTTACAAATGCCTTCTATGAACACCTCCAGGACTGCATGGATCAGGCAATCCCAAATAAAACCAAGACTCTTTCCGCAATGGGCAAACGTCCAGTCTGGTGGACCCCAGCCATTAACAAACTTTACAGTAAGAGGGGAAAGCTATTACATGATAGAACAAAATCCATAAAAGGGAAGTCACCCCTGATCATTATTAGTAAAAAAAAAATACGAGCACTCATAAAATCAACTAAGGCCAATTTTGAGAGAAAAATTGCCATGGATTCAAAGGACAATCATAAGGCCTTTTTCAGCTATGTTAGGAACCTGGGTGGAAACTCCCAGATATGCTCAGAATTAGTCCAAAATGATACAAAAAAAAATCACTGAACCCACAGACATTGCCAACATACTGGCAGACAGGTTCAGTGCAAACTTCACCCCCCTCTCCCCCCCTAAAGGAGAGATAACTATCCCAGTGGAGTGTAGCCTCCCAGACATCTCAAATGCACAGGTGAAAGCTGCTCTCTCTAAAGCTAAAAACACAGCATCAATGGGACCAGATGGTGTCCCCGGCTGTGTGCTACATGAGCTAAATGAGGAATTAAACCCGCACATAAGGCAGCTGTTTAATCTCAGCCTTACCACAGGATACGTGCCCAAGGAGTGGCATATGGCAACTGTGGTCCCACTCCACAAAGGCGGTGCCTCTATGGAGCCTGGTAATTACCGCCCCATAAGCTTAACAAGTCTAGTCTGCAAAGCTATGGAGAGGATCATAATGGAGCTCATAAACAAAGATATAGGGGACTTGCAGACATTGGACCCGACCCAGTTTGGCTTAGTCAAGGGCAGCTCATGCCTTCTGAACTTGGTCGACTTCTTCGAAACAGTCACCAAGGCCATTGATGAGGGAAAGGCAGTCCATACAGCCTACCTTGACCTTGCAAAGGCTTTCGACACAATACCCCACTCGGGTATTGTAGAAAAACATACCAGCTTAAATGTAAACCCATATGTCACAAGATGGGTTGCAAACTGGCTTAAGGACAGAACCCACAGGGTTAGAGTTGCTGGCGCTATGTCAGACTCCATGCCGGTCACAAGTGGTGTCCCACAGGGCTCAGTCCTTGGCCCCCTATTGTTCGGCATCTACTTCTCAGATGTACAGGCCAACATGGGAGGACTTTGGCTGACAAAGTTTGCAGACGACTGCAAACTGGGAGCCATAGTGGAAAGTGCATCGGACACGGATATCCTTCAGAAGGGACTCACGGAAACAGACAGCTGGTGCCAGAGCCATGGCCTGAAGTTAAACGCCAAAAAATGTATAGTCATACCCTTCGGGAAAAACAAGGTAACCCCAAGCTACCATATAGGCGGCAATCCACTAAGCACAGAAGAGGTTATCAGGGACCTGGGGACCCAGGTTGACAGTGGCCTTTCTTTTGACACTCATGTTGCTAAAGTGGTTAGAAAGACCTTCTACATTGCCCACCTGATCATGAAGGGATTCACATCCAGATCTAGTGAGGTCATTGTTCCCCTGTACTCTTCACTTATCAGACCAATGACAGAGTACAACGCCCCATTCAGGATGTATCTCACCCGACATCTGCAGCAATTGGAGAGACCCCAAAAGTTCCTCACCAAAAGGATAAAGGGACTCCAAAATCTGTCATATGCTGCCAGATTGAAGAAACTCCAGCTCTATTCAGTCGCATACCGTCTGCTCAGAGGTGACATATGCCTGACATGCAAGGCCATGTCCAACCCGGAATTAATGGACATGCTCCACCTCAAAAAAATCCAAATCCACCAAAACCACTAGAGCAAGCGACAAACCTTAGCACGGATATAAATAGGACGTGCTGGAGGGATAGATTTATCACTCAGAGACTCCCTATGCTGTGGAATAAAATCCCGGTCCATGTGAGGCAGAGCACGTCGTTGGCTCTGTTCAAGAGAAATCTTGTCCTGTGGATGGGAGATCGTAGGTTTACCCCGGGAATAATCTCTGTGTCACTGCTGGACAGAGGCACAACAAACTAATGGTCACAGTATTTTTTCATATAAGGGGTGGCGTAAGCCACAAAACTTTGGGCTAGGCTTATAAATGCCTTAGGGCAGATAGCCTAGTATAAACCTATGAACCTATATTCCCTCTGATATTTTTATTGCGAAATTTTCCATACCTGGATGCATTTGCCTGTATTTCTCTTGGAACATCTTTGGGGCTGCCTTTTTCACATGGATTAATTTGGTTTTACACTTTGCATAAATATTGCACCATATCATACCTCTCTTTTCCCATGTCCATATTTCTTTATACTTTACAAAAATTTCTAAGATTTGTTGTCTATATTTTCACACTTCCTCAGATGTTTCTTTTTCAAAACAGATCAAAGTTTCTTGGTCTATATATACTGTGTTCTCTTAGTGAACACAAAAATATTTATTTGAAGCTTCTGACAGTTTTTCTTGTTGAAGTATTTTTCTTGAATTTCTCTCAATCCTTTTGCATATCTTGTGCCTGGAAATTCTGGGCTTTTTGCATAATAGTAACAATACATTATCCTTAAAAGTCCACTCTATCTTTACGCCGCGTCTCTGGTCCATCAGTTTTTGTGATATTAGTGGAGTGCTACTTCCTTCTAGAACAGGGGAGCCATTCTCCCCCTGGGTCGGGCCTGGCCACATTGTAGGAGTGTTTTGAGAATTCTGTACTGTCATTTTTTTTACTGTCCTGGAACCACTGCGCATACCATCACTGGGCACATTTTTATCCTGGGTCTTGTGCACCCAGCTATCTTTTTAAAATTTTGACCTACTTCTGTCCAAGATAAATGCTATATAAAATACATTGTATATATCAGTGTCGCCTTGGTGAGATTTTGTGAAAAACATGGTCCACCTCAGGAAGGTACTCACCAAGACTTGAGGAAGAATTCAGTCATATGATGATGTCACCATCGTGGGATTCCTGCTGTGTAGCGAGGAGTACGTTACTGTTTTGGTGAAGCCAGCAAGTGCTAAGGACTTGCGTGGAAAGGACATTTTCAATGGTGAAATGAGATGGACTTTGGTCACGTTACTGTAAGTGACACGAGCCTGTTTTTTCACAGCTTGCGTTGGAATATCAGTGTTGTGTTGTGGCAGTTGGACATTTAGATAGCTTATTCTTTACAACATGTATGACAATTTCATATCCACCTGTTATAGTGTGTCTCGCTCTATTCACTTATTACAGCATTGCCTAATTTGTGAAACATCTTACTTAAATAGTAATCAAAATCATTTATCTACATAATTAGCTTCTTTTTGTAGATTATCTTGGAATACAAGGTCTATAATAAAGGGGAAGTTGAAATCAGGCACAGATTTATGTCGATACAACAATTCTTAACTTTTTGCTTTGTGCTGACTACTATGTCAAGTAGCAAAAGGTGGTTCCTTTTTGACACAATAGCATATTCTATAATAGTAGTGTTGAAATCAATTTTTGCCAGGCATGTGAAATCAGAACAGGTTGCGTCTGATAATGGTTCACCATTCACTTCCCAGGAGTTCAAATCTCTTGCCAGGAACGTTTGAACAGGCCGTGTCATGCCAATTAAAACTGTACACAAAAATAGATTACCAAAATAATTATTTATTCACAAAAAACAAAACATTTACCACCTTCATTAATTATCTAAAACTTCAATATGCAAACACCATCAGCAGCATCACAAATAAATGGTTCACTTAAAACAAAAAAAGTCCAAAAAAGCATTCAGTGAACCAAAACAATGCAAAGAGACAAGCAATCACATCTCATTGGAAAATAAACTTTAGGTGCTCTCACTGTATTGATGCACTGCTTCTTCAGACATTAAAACAGTTTATATGTGTGTGTGTGTATGTATATATATATATATATATATATATATATATATATATATATATATATATATATATATATATATATATATATATATATATATATATATATATATATATATATATATATATATATATATATATATACACACACACACACCAATTCAATTAAATATCTTTACCAATCAAACAGGATGCACAAACCAGTGCATTTCTTTGTGCCAGTCCCAAGCCCGGATAAATGGGGAGGGCTGCGTCAGGAAGGGCATCCGGCGTAAAATTTTGCCGCATCATATATGCAGAAAACTGTACAAAAATTCATACCGGATCGGTCGAGGCCTGGGTTAACAACTACCGCCACCAGTACTGTTGGCCAACAGGGTGCTGGCGGAAATTGGGCTACTGTTGGCCGAAGGAGGAGAAGAAGCGG
This sequence comes from Protopterus annectens, assembly GCF_019279795.1. Classification (NCBI taxonomy): domain Eukaryota; kingdom Metazoa; phylum Chordata; order Ceratodontiformes; family Protopteridae; genus Protopterus; species Protopterus annectens. The sequence goes on from NC_056747.1 coordinate 1,363,451,466, forward strand.
AAGGCATGCCCGAAGGCAGGTAAAGGCTAGGACTGTGAAAGTGAGGGTCGAAACTTTGAGTATTGGCAGTATGAAGGTTTATGGATGTGGTGAGAGAGGACATGCAGGCGGATGGTGTGACAGAGCTAGATGCAGAGGACAGGAAGAAATGGAAACAGTTGATCTGCTGTGGCAACCCCTAACGGGAGCAGCCGAAAGAAGAAGACGACCAATCAAACAAAATTAAAATCAATTAAACATTTCAACCAGTCATAAAACATAGTTAAAAAGCATCCTGCTAAGATTGTTGCAGCTGTAATGTAATTAGTTCAATTTGATGAGACAGTGCATTATATGAAAATCTACCATTTACTACTAAGCATAAATAAATCTATAGAAACAGTTCTCTATCTATAAAAACTCGCATGTTTTCTCAAAATTCATATATTTAAAAAGAGTCCTGGTTTTAAGAATAGGCTTAAACAGAACCCTATCATTCATTCCTTTGCCTGCATCTGCTCTTCACCTAATAATCCACCTTGTTTCAGATGTTTCTGCCAAATGTTAAGTCACCCCCTCGTTCAATCATCATCATAACCTCAATGGCCAAAAACCAATGTGTTGACTCGTATGTAATATGTTTCACCAACGCATTTGTAGTGATGCCATTCCTAGTACTATAAAGATGTTCTCCGATTCTGTCCCTAAATCTCCTATTGGTTTTTCCTATATAAAACTCTGAGCATGCACAGCATATGGCCAAATAAACTACATTCGAAAAATTATGATGACCTTTAACATCCTATCACTATCCGGGTGTTCATAGGGAGACAGGGAGACAGGATAGGGTGTCATGACATTTAAGGGTAGACTGTTGAGCTTATCCTAGGTTAGCATAATAATCGTTTGAGAGATTTCCTGTTAAATATAAAATTAAGCTTCTTACGTACTATGCTCTTTAAAATCTGTGTCACTGGTCAAAAGGGGCCAATGCTTCTTGATTATCCTCGTCACCAGATTAACTGTGCTAGAGTAGTAAGTAGTGATATGGACCATATGTCCATTAAATCTCCCTTCCATCCTAGACATACTATTGTTAGAGAAATAAGGTTAACCTCAAAACTGGGTATCTCATTAAGAATATTTGCAGTAGTTTTATCCTTCTACCCTCTTTCCCTAAATTTAGTTCTTAAGATGTCCAACTCATTGACAAAGTTATCATAATGTGCATTCAGTCTTGAAACTCAACTTCCTTGCCCCCTCACTATATTTTTAAAAATATGATTGGGATGCATACTTTATCTGGGTAATAAGAAAGTGTTCTTTCCTGTATACTTTATTGCTTATACCATTATCCAACTTCCAAAACATCTTAACGTCCAGAAGTTCTCTCTCACTATACGACTTGCTCAATTCAAAACTAAGGAAGGCTGTACTAGTATTTATCCGATTAAAAATGACACCATGTCAGCCTCTGTTCCTGCCCATATTAGGAAGAGGTCAACAAAGCATCTGTAACAAAAAAAAACTACTCGTTTCCATTTCAATGGTTCCAGAATAGTCTCTCTCCCATGTGGCCATGACTAAACTAGCGTAGCTTATTCACACTACAGGTGCCCATAGCCACGGCCTCTTTTTGTAAATACATCTTCTCATGGTCAAACTGTAATACAGTTTTCTCCAAAACCATCTCCGTGAATAAAACATAAATCAATGAAATTACTTTCATAACAAGCATCATTCAACAAATATTTCCTGAGCATCTCGATGCCTTCCCTATTAGATATGACTGTAAATAATGATTGTACATCCAATGTAACTAGTAAAAACCTCCCATCTTGTCCTTCCCAGAGACAAAATTATAAAAATCATTCAAAAACTCTAGAAACTTTCAATACATATTGATTTCTATCAAAAACAGGTCTAAGATGTTTCTCTATAAAAAATTGAAAGGGACTCCGTACACCAGTTACGACCCGAAACAAATCGATCTGAAATGTGGACATGGGGGCCCTTATGGACTTTAGGGAGCCCTCTTATGATGGGTATTAAAGGTGAATCCATGGTAAAATATAGTTGTACAAATCCAAACTACTATCTCTACTTAGTAAACAGAGATAAAGAGTGTGGTTTATTCTTAAAAATCAGTTTACAAACATCATTAAAACTAACATTTTTATATACCTTATCATTTACCATTATTTTCATGGTATTAAAATAATAACCCCTATCCATAATCACAATCAGACCCCCACCCCCATCAGCAAGCCTGATAATTGCCTCATCATGTTGTAGCCTTCTCAGAGCTTCATACTCTTCTTTTTTCAAGTTTTTAAACAGCTTACTTCTGTCTTTTGCTTGTAAGGCACCATGCAAGTCATTCTCATAAAGTCTAATAAATACATCTAGAATAGAGCCATTAGGAGGTACAAATGTACTGGGCTTCTTAAACACTTTTCACTAACCAAACCATAATCTTTAATCATCATTTTTAGCATTACATTCCTTGCAAACATTTTCAAATAAAGAACAGAACCAGTTACTTCTGCAGGTTGTGCAGGTATGAACGCAAGTCCTATCTCAAGCAAAGAACACTCATCAGTCAGATGTTTAGAGGAAATATTCCAAATCAGGGATTGTCCTTGCCACATTCAAATCAGGGATTGTCCTTGCCACATTCAAATCAGGGATTGTCCTTGCCACATTCTCGAGTGCTCAGAGGTTCGTGTTGAATGTTCCTCTTTACCCGACCTCTGCTGCTCAAACACTCTCCGTTTCCATAGGTAGTTTGACTGACTGTTTTAACGAAGTGAGGAATATCAGAAAAACCTGTTTTCCATTACCTATAGTTTTATCAGAGTCACAAACATCACCTGACTTCCAAGACAAATCTAAACCCTGTTGCAATATAAGCGGTTGTGAAACTGGAACAGCAGCGGCCTTTACTGTCAGGAGTGCATTTGCTTTCCTTCTCGCTTCTGAATTAATTTCAGAAACGTCAATACAGTCAGTGTTATCATTAACAGAGACATGCTGCTGAGAAGTAACTGCCTGGGCTGAGATATTACTAAATTTAACAGATTCTCACAGACTTATTCAATTCATGATTCACTTCTAAGGTGTTATCAGGTTTTTGATAAATCATTCTGAGCCATACAAAAACAGGACCTTCAGAGAAGTCCCTCCTCTCCCTTTCAGGTTTTTTAAACTTCTGGCGCAGCAATCTCTATTCAAACAAAAATGCTGAATCCAATATGACATTTAAACGACTCAACTATATCACGTGGAAAGGTTCTACAGAGATATTCTTGTCCTTTCATAACCTTATCCATAAATGATATTTCCTTGAGGTCAAAGAACTCCATTAACAGCCATAAATTAAAACCAAGATCTAAATTAAGTTTTTACCATCTGGAAAGTAACTGTGGGTGCCGATCGCCACAGGTGATGGGCACGGCCCAGACCGCAGAATCCTTTATAAACGCATTCTATGAACACCTTCAGGAATGCATGGATCATGCAATCCCAAATAAAACCAAGACCCAATCCTCCAAAGGCAGACGTCCTGTCTGGTGGACCCCAGCTATAAACAAACTATACAATAGAAGGAGGAAGCTACTACATGATGGAGCAAAATCCCAAAAAGGGAAGGCATCTCTGATCAGTAATAGCAAAAAACTACGGGCACTCATAAAATCGTCTAAGGCCAGCTTCGAGAGAAAAATTGCACAGGACACTAAGGATAATCACAAGGCTTTCTTCTGGGTGGGAATTCCCAGATGTACTCAGAATTAGTCCAAAATGACAAAAAATACACCAAACCCACAGACATTGCCAACATCCTAGCGGACAGGTTCAGCGCAAACTTCTCCCCACCAAAGGGCAAATATCTATCCCAGCAGAGTGCTGCCCCCCTGACATCCCAGACGCTCAGGTAAGAGCCGCCCTCGCCAAAGCAAAAAACGCAGCATCAATGGGACCAGACGGTGTCCCGGGCTGCATCCTACATGTACTCCAAGAAGAGCTAAACCCAAACATAAAACTACTGTTCAATCTCAGCCTTACTACAGGATATGTACCCAAAGAGTGGCATACAGCAACAGTGGTCCCTCTCCACAAAGGTGGTGCCTCAACGGATCCTGGAAATTATCGCCCCATAAACCTGACTAGCTTGGTCTGCAAAGCTATGGAAAGGATCATAATGGACCTCATAAATAAAGATTTTGGGGACCTACAGACACTGGATCCTACCCAGTTTCAGCTTTGTTAAGGGCAGATCCTGCCTCTTAAACCTTGTCAATTTCTTTGAAACAGTCACCAAGGCCATTGACGAGGGGAAGGTGGTCCACACAGCCTACCTGGACCTCGCAAAAGCCTTAGATACAATACCCCACTCAGGCATTACAGATAAGCTCACCAGCTTAAATATAAACCCCTATGTCACTAGATGGGTTGCAAACTGGCTCAAGGACAGAACCCACATGGTTAGAATTGCTGAAGCCATGTCAGACTCCAAACCAGTTACAAGTGGCGTCCCACAAGGCTCAGTCCTGGGACCTCTTGTTCGGTATATATTTCTCGGAGGTACAGGCCAACACGGAAGGACTGTGGCTGACCAAGTTCGCAGATGACTGCAAACTGGGCGCCATAATCGACTCTCCAGCCGACACAAGCATCCTCCAAAAGGGCCTCATAGAAACAGACAACTGGTGCCAGAGCCATGGCCTCAAGCTAAACGCCAAAAAGTGTGTAGTCATCCCCTTTGGCAAAAACAAAGTGCCCACAAATTACCACATAGGTGGTAATCCATTAAGTACAGAAGAAGTAATTAGGGACCTGGGGACCCAAGTTGATAGCAATCTCTCATTTGACAACCACGTGGCCAAAGTGGTGAGAAAAACATTTTATATAGCCCACCTAATCATGAAGGGATTCACATTAGATCAGGGGAAGTCATCGTGCCTCTTTACCAATCCCTCATCAGGCCCATAATTGAGTACAATGCCCATTTTGGGATGTACCTTACCAGACACCTGCAGCAACTGGAAAGACCCCAAAAGTACCTCAAGAGGATCAAAGGGCTCATACAGATGCCATATGCTGCTCGGTTAAAGAAACTCCAGCTCTACTCAGTGGCATACCACCTGCTCAGAGGCGATCTGTGCCTGACGTATAAAGCCATGTCCAACCCGGAATTAATGGACATGCTGCACCTCAGAAAATCCAAATCCCATTGAGCTACATGCTCGAGAGACTTGAACCTCAGCACCGAAATAAATAGGACATGCTGGAGGGACAGATTCATAACCCAGAGGCTCCCTTCACTCTGGAATAAAATCCCAGTCCAGGTTAGGCAGAGTCCCTCATTGACTCTCTTCAAGAGGAATCTTGATGAGTGGATGGGAGATCGTAGGTTTACCCCGGGTATCACTTCTGTGTCACTGTTAGACAGAGGCACAGTATACTAACCTCGGAAAAGAGCATAGGAAAATTAATTTAAAATGGGTGGTGAAAGCAAAACACACTCTGGCTAGGCTTATAAATGCCCTAGAGCAGATAGCCTAGTATGAACCTATGAACATATGAGATACCCAGTTTGAGGTTAACCTTGGCCAAACCCAGTTTGAGGTTAACCTTGGCCAAACCTTATTTCTCTAACAGCAGCAGAATGTCTAGGATGGAAGGGAGATTTAATGGACATATGGTACATAACCCTATTTATTATTCTAGTAACATTAATCTGCTGACATGGATAATCAAGAATTAGCCCATTTTGTCCAATGACCCAGAAATAAAGAGAATAGTGGGCGAGAAGCCTAATTTTTTATTTAAGAACAGGAAATCTCTCAATTATTATGCTATCCTAGGATAAGCTCAACAGTACACCCCTTAAACATCACTTATGACACCCTCTCCTGTAATAACTGTAATTGTGTGTGTGTGTATATATATATATATATATATATATATATATATATATATATATATATATATATATATACATATACATATACATATACATACATACATACACACACACACATTTATATTTATATATTTCAGGGAGATTTGAACACCCGGATAGCAGTAGGACGTTTACTTTCAAAGTTAAAGGTCATTATAATTCTTGAAATGTAGTTTTTGGCCATATGCTGTGCATGCTCCAAGTTTTATATAGGAAAAACCAATAGAAGGTTTAATGACAGACTCAGAGAACGTGTTTATAGTATTAGGAATGGCATCACTACAAATGCATTGGCGAAACATGCTATTACATATGATTCAACACGTTGTTTTAGGTTTTTGGCCATTGAGGTTATGAGGATGAATTAACAAGGGGGTGACACAGAAGTTGACAAACATCTGAAACCAGGTGGATTATTAGGTTAAGAGCAGACGTAGGTAAAGGCCTGAATGATGAGGTTCCATTAAAGCCTATCCTTAAAATCAAGGCTCTTTTTAAATAAACTTGAATTTTGGAGAAAAAAAAAAAAAAGTTTTTTATAAATAGGGAGATATTGCTTCCATAGATTTATTTCTGCTTAGTTGTAAATGGTACATTTTAGTTAACAGGAATAATGCACTGTCTCTTTAAATGGAACCGGTTATAGTACAGCTGCAACAATGTTACCAGGATGGTTTACTATGTTTTTTGACCGATTGAAATGTTTAACCAAGTTTAATTTTGTTTGATTGGTAAAGGTATTTAATTGAATTGGTGTGTGTGTGTGTGTGTGTGAGTGTATACTTTAACTGTGTTTTAATGTCTTAAGAAGCAGTGTATCAATACTGTGAAAGCGCTGACCGTTCTTAAAAGTTTCTTTTCGTATGATATGTGATCGGTTACCTGACTTCTTTGCATTGTTTTGGTTCACTGAATTAATTTTTGGACGTGAATCTGTTTAAGTACCTAGAAATTATCGAGTCTGATGAGGTTTTAGATTGATGTCCCACAGTGTTAAAAATCATTGGTTTACTCCAATTTACTAAATAGTACATCACCATTTATTCTATTTATTGTATTTAGTTACTGCGGAAAGCCAGACCAGGATACAAACCCTTTTCAGGTGAGGCCCGGCATTAAACGTAGTGGGTATTTGATAGAACAAAACACAATAGGTACATTCGGCATTACTACAGCAGTTTGATACAAAAGCAAACAACGGTACACATACTAACAGTACGATTTATAACAAAGTACCATGTGAAGTGCACTTGTAACCGAAGAACTTGTGCAATACACAACCGATTACTGTGCAACAGATAGAGGAAGGGAGGAGACAACACTGAGCTACCGAAAAGAAAATAAGACTGAGCCCATGGAGAGAAACACTACGAATGAGGCGAGGCAATAAAGTCTGGAGTATTAGAGGTCGTATGTAGTGTACAAGGAATAATTTGTCTAAATTATTTTCTGTGTAAATAAATATTGTGCTGTATAAAACTGAATAAATTACAAATACATGATATAAACCAATATGTCAACTACTCAGCACTGCAGAAATGAAGGCATTAGCTGTACAACTTCATTTGTACAACACTACCCGATTCATAAAAGCTAAATGCACTCAAACATCAATGTCAGGTCAACATTCTTCTGGCTCCCTCTGGTGGTCAAATGCATTATCGGCAAACTGAGTTTTAGCAACACACTTTAAAGCCCTGCATTGCAGTTTTGATACAGATATTCATTTGTATTTGCTAACCCGCCCATATCACTGATCTACATGGACCTTTTCAGCCATAGTACAGGAACAATGTCTGGTTAAGCAACTTGCTCAAAGTTGCACTGTAGGCAAATGACGCTTGAGGGAATCCAACCATGGTTTACACCGGATTAACAATGCCCAACAGCTGCAATGCCTGAAAATCTCTGCCAGTTCCACACATTTCTTTAGTAGAGTTTCAGTGTTCTCTCCTCTCATATCTTCCACTTTTTCCAAAGGATAAAAAGAAAAAGTTATACGATACAAATTAAAAAAAAAAGTTAAGACTACAGTCTGGCTTCTGGCTGGGCCATTCCAAAACTTTAATTTTCTTCTGGTGAAGCCATTCTTTTGCTGATTTGGATGCATGTTTGGGTCATTGTCGTGTTAAAAGGTGAAATTCATCTTCAGCTGTCTAGCAGACACCTGAAGGTTTAGGGCCAAAAGTGACTGGTATTTGGAACTGATCATAGCTCCCTCCACCTTGACCAAAGCCTCAGTTCCACCTGAAGAAAAATCAACCCCAAAGCATGACACTGCCACTACCATGCTCCACCATGAGGGATGGTCTTTTGTTGATACTAAGTGTTGTTTTTGTGCCAAACAGACCTTTTGGAATTGTAGCCAAAAAGTTAAACCTTTGTCTCATCAGACCAAAATACAATTTTCCAACATGCTTTTGGGAGACTTGATATATTGTTTTGCAAATTTTAGTCAGGCCTGGATGTTTTTCTGTGCAAGAAAAGGCTTCAGTCTTGCAACCCTACCCAATAGCCCAGACATATGGAGAATACAGGAGATTGTTGTCACATGTAGTACACAACCAGTACTTGCCAAAAATTCCTGCAGTTCCTTCAGTGTTGCTGCAGGTCTCTTGGCAGCCTCCCCGACCAGTTTTCATCTTGAATTTTCATCAATTTTGGAGGGACGTCCAGTTCTTTGTAATGTCACTGTTGCCCCATATTTTCTCCACTTTTTGATGACTGTCTTCATTGTGTCCCATGGTATATCAAATGCTGTGGAACTTTTTTTTGTAGCTTTCTCCTGACTGACACCTTTCAACAATGAGATCCCTTTGATGCTTTGTAAGCTCTCTGCAAACCATAGTTTTTGCTGTAGCAGGCAAGTGAGTAAATCTATGGAAAATCCTACTAGGACAGCTGAACTTTATTTGGGGTTAATCAGAGTCTATTTAATTGATGGCAGGTGTGTGCCCAAGAAGACTGAATGTTATAATTAAATCAAAAGGTGCTGCAAAGAAAGTATTGGTTATGGGTGTGCACACTTACGCAATCAGCTTATTGTACATTTTTTATATTTTTCTCCCTAACAGAATGGCTCGCTTTTCAATTGAATTGTACAGGTTATAGGTCACATTAAAGGTGGGAAATGTTTTTGAAATGATTTATTGTGGTCTCATTTGTTTAAATCACAAAAACCTGGCATTTTAACAGGGGTGTGTAAACCTATTATATCCACTGTATATATATATATATATATATATATATATATATATATATATATATATATATATACATATATACATACATATAGACACATACATATATACACACACAGACACACACACAGACACACACAGACACACACACTAGTCTGGCCACCTTTTCAAACTGTCACAGAAAATACCCTCTTGAGAACTGCCCCATGGAATGGAAGGATATACCATACAAAATCAGGCAAACAAATTATCCAATTCTCTTTAGGACGAATATCTTCATCAAGTCAAGACGTATACAACGGTTCAGTGAAGATAAACAAACAACTCCAACATAACAGCAGTGCACTCTCCCCAGATTTCACATTTCATTACTTTAAGCTACTATAGGCAATTAACTATAAACAAACAGTTCCTTATCTTAAGCTAGTAGAACCACCTATTTATTTATTTGACATTTGTTTACCAGGGTGGTCTGACTGGGTCTATAAAACCCATTTTCAGCACAGGCCCGGGAAGAAAAGCTCCACATACAATACAATACAAATACAGTATAATCCAATACAATAAAGATTATATTAGAAATACTATACAAAAAATAAGTTGAAAGAACAAACTGCTACAAGATGTTTTAATATATTACTACACAGCTAAACAGTTCTATACATTTAAAACATTACAGACGATAATAGTCACTCATCATAGATGATGTAGAAATAGCAGCCAGAAAGTTAGTGAAGCAGACATGTAGCATGAGAGTTGGGAAGGACAGAAGCAATAAAAGCCTGAGCAGCAGCTTAAGGATATGGTATAGAAGCAGAGGAGGAGTTAGAAGAGCGTTAGGATCTTGCAGAAATGTGAGAGAAGAGGAAGAGCTGAGCATTAGGCAGGCTTTATGCAGGAACAGAGCCATGTATTTTTGAGATGATTTTTTAAAGAGGTTTTGAAATGGGTTAGGCCAGAAATAAACCCGGTAGCTAAGAGGTAGTGAATTCCAATGTACAGAGGGACAGAGTACGACTACAGAGAGTGACCAGGTTTTCTTGTGGGTTTTGAGATAGCCAAGAGATTTTTGTCTTCTGATCGTAGGGATCAATTTGGTGTGTAAGGCGTGACTAGATTGGCTAGTGCAGGGCAGGCAGTAGGCTTGAAAATAAGGTTGGCAAAGTGGATAGCTGAATAAAGGCAAGTTGGTTGGGTAGTTGAAGCCAGTTTAATTGTAAGATTGGTTTACAGTGGTGTGTGTAATATTTAGAGTTTGTGCCAAACTTTACAACATTGTTGTAGCACTGTTCCATCTTGCTTAGGGTAGAATTTTGTAAGTTAGTTAAGATAGGGGCACCATACAGAAGAGAGGGAAGAGAAAATGTTTCTGCAAGGGTAGTTTTGGTTGCTGCGGTAAAAAAAAAAGTTTCTTTCTATATGAGAGTCCCAGTTTTTGATTAGTTTTCTTTAGATTTTGCTGTATATGGGGATCAAATAAAAGTTTATGGTTAATGATAAATCCTAGAAGTTTGGTTTCCTGCATTATTTCTATAGCAGTGTTGTCAGATGCAAGGAAGTTGAAATGATCAGTGACAAGGGAGGTGTTTTTGGGATGAAAGAGTACTGGTTTTGTGTACTTTGGATTAAGAAAGTCTGGCATTTCTTAACCAGGATTCAACTGGTGTAAAGGACTGTTGAGTTTTTGAGAGTAGTTCTGATAGTGATCGAGCAGTGCAGATTATGGTGGAATCCATCAGCGTACTTAATGTGGGTCCCAGGGTGAGAGGCAGTGTGAAGGTTGTTTGTGAAAATGTTGAAGAGTAGGGGTCCTAGGATGGAGCCTTGGGGGATTCCAGTAAGGTTGTGGAGAAAGGGTGAGAGCTTGGACCATTTCACTGCTTGTTTACAATCCTTGAGGTAGCTCTGAAACCATTTTATTGTGTTTTGTGAGAAGCCTAAGTTAGACAGTGTGTTCAAAAGTAATGGGTGAGACACTGTGTCAAAGGCCTTGGAGAGATCAAGGAATACTGAGGCTGTATAGAATCTTGCATCTCTGACTTTGTTCACAGTGTCTGTAAAAGATAATAGGGCTGTAGCTGTGCTGTGGCTAGGTCAGAAACCATGTTGGGTTTTGGTTAAAAGATTGTTTTGCAAAAGATATTGCGTTAACTGCTGATGAATACCTCTTTAGAGAATTTTGGATCTGGGTGACAAGATGGATATAGGACAGAAATTGGATGGATCAAAAGAGTTGCGTCCTTTGTGGATGGGGGTGATGTTGAGATTGTTTCCATATAGTGGGTACTTCTGATTCGGATAAAGACCTATTTCTAAGGATACCGACTGGCGACTGAGTTAGCAGCCAGTTTGAGGTAGTATGGGGGGGGGGGGGGGGGATTGTCAGCTGAAGTAGAGCAGGGTTTTAGTTTTTGTAGCAGTTTCTTAATGGCGTCAGTGGGTATGGGCTGAAATGAGAATGGGGTTTGTATGACATTTTGTCAAGTATGGGGGTTAGTAATGACAGGGTTAGAAGTAGTTGATGGCCTGGGGTTGGTGTCTGAATAGGTTGAAGGGTGGGTCGGGGGATCTAGCATTAGGGGGTGTTAAGTCCGAAACTGATTTTATGAAGTGCTTGTTAAAGTTTTCAACTATTTGTGATGGAGGGGTATCAGGTGATAGGGTGTGCTCTCCATTTCTTCCAAGGTTGAGAAGATGTGGAGTGCCAAATTTACAGGGGTTGATTTTATGCTGGAACTGAAGCTGGGAATCTCTCTGTTGATTAGTGTTATCACTTTGTTACATAGTGTTTAGCTGGGAATAATCTGACTTCTTATCTCTGTTTATTAGTTTGTCACTTTGCTACGTAATGTTTTGAAATTAACATGATTTTGTTCATTTTTGTTTTGTTTCCAGGTTGACCAGGTAGGTCCCTTTGCTTCATCAGGTGTTTACATTCCTTAGAGGGCCATGGTGCTGAGTACTTTTTTAATTCTTTTCATACGACTGGGAGCTGGGGTATTAAGGATGTGAAGGGAGGTGTTATTAAAGTACCGTACAGCATCATTAAGGGGTAGCTGTTTAAGGGGTGTCTAGTCTATTTCATGTAGGAGATTGCTGAATTTATGCGGACAAAAATGAATCGAGTTCCTAGTTTTATAGTGTGTACTCTTAGTTGTTGGAAATTGGTTCTAAGGGAGTAAGCTGGTAGATTATCACTCAGGAAGCTAGGCAGTGTACCAGAAGAGGGGTAATAGGCAGGGTGGGATACTAAGATCCAGTCTAGGGTGGATTGGCAGGCAAGTTCTTTGCTGTACCTTGTTGGAGCATTGATAAGTTGAGAAAAAACACACAGATTTATACTATTTGTGGGGGAGCTGGAAGCTATGGTTTGCCAATCTATATTTATATCTCCTACGATTGTTTCAAGGTTTATTGTTTGGGATGTCCAGGACAAAATATTTTCCAACACTGGTATATTGTTAACTGGTGGGAATATACATTACTTTTAATCAAATTATTTTTGATATATTAAGGTTCAGAAAGGAGATTAGCACCTCAGCATTGGAAAAGATAGGTATATTATTGGTATAGTGTGTGATGTTGAGTGTAGAGGGATATAGAAGTGCTACCCCTCCCCCCTTTTTTAGATCTCTCTCTTCTGGTTATTGCAAAGTTTGGCAGTATTATTTCAGAGTCTCTTACACCGAGGTATAGCCATGTTTCAGTAAGGGCTAGTATGTCAAGTTTATTTTGATCAATCCAGGCATGCAGTGGGGTTATTTTATTACATATACTTCTAAAGTTAAGTGTAAGTATGTCTAAATCTTCGGGGTCACTCTTGTGGTTAGGATTAGAGGGTGGGCCAGGATTTGGATGCACGTCTCCACATTTGAGTAGTAATGAGAAATGCGTACCATGGCAAGTGTTTTTTATTCCTAATTGAGAGCACTGGTGTCAAGTGTGGTTTCATAGGAGTTGAAGAGGCCAGTTTGTGGCTTCAACAGAATGGGAGGGTAGAGGGGAAAAGTTGGGAGGAGATATGTGAGAAGCTGTGATGTTTATTGGGGAGAGAGTTAGAGGAGGTTGTTGATGTGCATTGGCGTGTGGGGATATGCAAAGATATAGCTGTAGTGAGGTTGAGAATTAAGAGTAAAAAGGCTAAGCAAGATAGGAGCATGTCAACTGTGATAGTGGGTTTAAAAATAGTAAAAGTGGAATTTGTGTGTCTGAATGTAGTACAAGTGTAAATAAAGACTGTTGGCATGTGATGTGTAGAACTGAAGGTAAGGCTAAAATGTTTTGACTTCAGAGTGGGCTTTGATAAGGTTAGGCGTTTTACCTTGTAGTTTGTGATAAGGATGGGTGGGGTTGATGCGATTAGTCAGTGGTAAAATTATGGTGCAATGCTAGTTTGTGTGTATAGTAGAAGAGAAGGTGGCAAGCTTGGAGTTAAATTTAAAATAGTTTGAGGTGGTGATTGTATTGTAATGGTAGAGTACAGGAAGATGCAAAAATATAGTAGTAGGCATGTGAGTTCAAGGAAATGGATGTAAGGGAGAGCAGATACTTTCTTTTATTTAGCCAAACGTAAGTTGTGCATGAAATGTGGGTGTGGACAAGATTGGGTTGTATAATTGGACCAGCAGAATGAGGGGGGGTGGTTTGCTTAGGATAAGAGTACAGGTGCTGGGGATGGTGGAAGGGCAGGGGGAGTGGAGTGAATGGAGAAGACCCCCCCCCAGATGGTTTACCACCATAAACAATCAGCGAATTAGGATGTTCATGGATACAAAATACAAGTTGTCTGAACTCTAAATACTTGTCTGGAGTCACTGCATCTTCTTCTTTCGGCTTTTCCCGGTAAGGGGTCACCACAGTGGATCATCTGTCCGCTCATGATTGGCAGTGGAGTTTTACGGTGTAGAGTTGCCAGCCCGGCGCCCAACCTTACACAGAAGGCACACACATGCACACTTCACACCTAGGGCCAATTTAGAGAATGTCCAATCCACCTACTGCATGCCTTTGGGATGTGGGAGGAAACTGGAGCACCCAGAGGAAACCCACGTGACCACAGGGAGGACATGCAGACTCCGCACAAAAGGCACCCCAGCCGAGAATCGAATCAGAGAATCTCTTGCTGTGAGGCGGCAACGTTAACTGCTGCACCACCGTGGCCGTCCCCTCGAGTCACTGCATCTCATTTTATATTTATGGGCTTTTCAGTGTCTTTCCAGGGATATGTTACACTGATAAGAGTGAAATATGCTGAAGTGTTAATGTAGCTTCACTTTCAACAGTAAAAAGGCCTATGAGTGTGGGTGAATGAGTAGGGGGGTGGGGATATCCTTCCAGCAGATTCAACACTACAAAACAATGCAAACTAGACTTAGTAAATTAAGTTATTTGCATATTGCCTTTTAATAGATTTAACTTTATTTGTTGCTTGTGCACTTCTTGCCAACTGCAGGTGAAATTCATCTGTGCAGGTTCTTTAAGTAGTACAATACGATAAGTCTGACTGCTGCTGCTGATGCAGAATGTATATATGCTTGTTTCACTGGGAGGGAGAGAGAAAAAAAGTTAAGGACTTCTTGATGGTTGAACTAGTGAGGTACACTACTATTTATAGTCATCCACCTTAAGTAATGTTTGGCAAACAAAAGTAATGCACTATATTTCACAGTTTTGCATTTTAGCTTTCTAACCTTTAAACAGGACAATAAGCATACAGGAGATATTTGTAGGTATGCAAGTTTGGGATTACTAAAAACAAAAATGACGTCTTCCACAGTATAGGACAGAAGTAAAAAATGCACTAAACTAACAAGAGATGTGTATGCATGCAAGTGTGGGGTTACCGAGATGTAGGTTTACAGATGTTAGGACAGGAGGCAAGCCTATCCGTTAGTTCCCACTCTTTGCTACACAGCATACAATTTGTAAATCTGATATTTAAGCACTTAGAAAAGGCAGTCAGCTAGAGAGTGTAACATATATAAAAAATATAAGGAAGCAACTCTACAGAATGACAAGATTCTTCACAAACAAAGTCTCTTATACTAACAATCATCTATATTATCCAGTAACTGTGCTGTTCATACAAACATAAAATCAGGGATTATAATAGAAGGCTTCATCAGTAGGAGTGGAAACATATATACATAACAAACATATGTACTACAGATTAGCAGGGAGAAAGAAAAAAAAAAAGAAAGAACACTTACCCAGATTGGCAACAGAAAGAACACTTAACCAGATTGGCAACAGACTATATTCGATATAACTGCAGTACAAAGGAGAAAAATGTTGGTTACACTGAAACACCCACCCGGTAGAAACTTGATAATTCAATTTCTACACATTAACAACAGAAAGACAAACTTTGATGCTATTACTGCAACCTACAGCCACGGTGGTGCAGCGATTGGCATTGTTGCCCCACAGCAAGAGGTTCTCCCGTTAGATTCTCGGCTGGAGCGCCTTCTGTGTGGAGTCTGCATGTCCTCCCTGCGGTCGAGTGACATTAAAGACATGCAGATAGGTGTGAGCATGAATGGGCATTCCTTCGTTGAAGGTTGGCAATTCGTCATCATAAAAACCACTGCCAATCATGAGTGGACCGGAGTTATGCTGTGGCGACCCCTAACCGGGAAAATCCGAAAGTCTTTTACAACAACCTAGAGTAAACAATCAGTAGACATGTGCCAATATATGTACTACACATTAACATCAAAGACACAACACTTAGTCACAATTAAACACAGTGAAATCTTAGTTATATATTTCTAGTACACGTTTGAACCAAAATGAAATAAACCATAATGACTAAGAAAAAACAATAATCCACTGTACCTTTTTGTAGAGTGAAAACAGGTGGATGGAGACGCATACTTGGGGCATGGGGTAGTGAAGTGACTCTGAAGTTGGAGCCACAGTGGCAAATTTAGTGCGAGAACAAGCTGTGAGGCAGGGAAGAGCATTCAGTTCCTTGAGTGTAAAGCAGTTGTCCCCCCCCAGATGGTTTACCACTATAAACAATCAGCGAGTTAGGATGTTCATGGATACAAAAGACAAGTTGTCTGAACTCTAAATGTCTGGAGTCAGTGCATCCAATTTTATATTTATGGGCTTTTCAATGTCTTTCCAGGGATATGTAACATGGATAAGAGTGAATATGCTGAAGTGTTAATGTAGCTTCACCTTCAGCAGTAAAATGGCCTGTGAGTGTGGTGATTGAGTAGGGGGTGGGGATGCAGATTCAACACTACAAAACAATGCAAACTAGACTTGGTAAATTAAGTTATTTGCATATTGCCTTACATAGATTTTACTATTTGTTGCTTGTGTACTTCTTGCCAGTTGCAGGCGAAACTCAGCTGTGCAGGTTCTTTAGGTAGTGCGATACAAGTCTGACTACTCCTCCTGGTGCAGAAGGAATATGTGCTCGTTTCACTTTTTGTAGAGTGAAAACAGCTGGATGGAGACACATACTTGGGACGTGGGATAGTGAAGTGACCTAACTGCTCACATACAGTTGATCTTAAGATAGTGCAACCACCTAACTGCACACGTAGGGTTCTTCATGTTAAGATAGCACTGTGAAGGCTGCCTGCCTAGTAAGATAGAATTTGTAAATACGAATGTGGAACTAAAGACTTAACAAGTCTCTCAGAAACGAATACAAACACCAACAGCAAAGTCCACAGCAGAGAAACGACAGGCTGCAGCAAACTGTAGTTTGAAGTCTTTTAATAACCTTTAAAACCCAAAAAATATCGAATATCTCAAGCGCTTTCACCTGGTTCCTACCAGGCTTTATCAAGATACAAACATAAAAAAGTAATGCCCTTAAATACAATAACCATTGATCACATGTTTTTTTTAATTGCTTCAATTTAAGTTAATTAATCAGTCAGGAACTAAAGACTCATTATCTTAAATTGAAAGAATATGCTGTGAAATGGTGAACTTTAAACAATATAGCAACATTGCCCTCTGCGTAAAGAAAGCCAAGTCAAGTATTTCTTGTCTGTCCTTTGAAGTTGAAATTATTTCATGCCTGTCCCTTTGAAGTTAGAATTTGGAGTCGATGAGCCTGGAGTGAAGCATCCTGCCTATTGTTTTAACTTAAGGTATAATTACTAGAGTTTACATATGGAATGTCTTATATTGATGTAGTTTCCTGCAGGTGCAAGATAACAATTATGTAGTATCTGTTAGCCTGGGAACACCAGGAAATTGTAAAAGAAACGATGCAATAGGAACAAGGACTGCAATAGCAATTTAAACAGAGAGAATCAGATGGCATTAAGTATTTATGTCTTGATCATCCAACTCACAACACTGTCTTGCTCATATGCAAGACATTTTAGACTTGTGTTTTAATAACTAGGAAAGTGTTTTTCTGTGTAGTCAGAACTGTATTACTGAGTATTTCTCCGTGACCTCTGAACTCTTGACTAGCACTGTGTAGTAAGAAGTATTATCTTCTGTTTTTATTATTTATTAAATATTTTAAAACCTTTCAACTGTGGCAGTTTTGTGTAGAGGTAAGCTAAGCTCCAAGAGTACATTGTATGTATACAAGGATCCTTTACCAAGTCACTCTAACAAGCCTTGACTGATTAGTCACACTACCAATTGGATAATAATATTGCACAGTAATCATTGGACACCCTTTTAAGGGCCTTTGAGCAGCTGATAAAAATTAGTGGGTGGTGGCAAGTGCTACTACCGTATAGTCTGGGTAAAAGGTGCACAGCTGGAGAACCTGTGCCAGCCTTCCCCAGGAGTGTCTGTGTGGTTGTATAAACTCTTCTCAAGGTGTGTGTGTGTGTGTGTGTGTGTGTGTGTGTGTGTGTGTGTGTGTGTGTGTGTCAGCTACTTGGGTAGGGACACGAAGCACTGGTCGGACAGAGAGGGTGCTGGAGGTTTTAGCTTACCCACTAGGCCAAGATCTGGACCCTATAGCTGTGCCAGTGGGGAGTCTTACTGGGGGCCTGGAGAGCACGGGAACGACCAGCCCCAGACTGACTGATCAGGGTGTGCTCTTAAGGGAAACTGCACTTTACTGTGTGTATTTGTTATCCTTTTCTCATATGAGACGCCCTTTCTGGTGCTAGTGGTGAGGATTGAGGCTCCTCGATTGCTGGGCCAGGGGCATGGGCATAACAAGCACAACCACCCAACTGCACACGTACAGGTCTTCATCTTAAGCGATTGCAACCACCTAACTGCACACGTACGGTTCTTAATCTTAAGCTAGTATAGCCTCCCTACTACACAAGACTATACTGTACCATATAAAACAAGAAAACGGTCTTAATAGTCTCCCACGCACAATTTGAAACTGAACCTCTTCATACAGCTTTCATTAACTTCGTTATTTACCTATTCATATGACCTTATTTGTCATGTAAAAGTAATCATGATGGTATGCTGTTTGTTATTTTATACAATGTTTAGTGCAGTTCACAGCATCACAAAATGTTATGAGGCATCTGAGCCATGCAGTTATTTATGCCTTAGACATTACCTTCTTTTTCAAGGAATAATAAACCAGTCATACCAGAGTGAACCGATAATACCCATCCAATTCTTTGAGTCTTTCTTGAAGGAAGGAAGACACCATGTCACATTGCTCGATCTCGAGAGGAAGCTTGTTCCAGAGATGGGGTAGTCATTATGTGATAAATCCAGAGATGGGGTAGTCATTATGTGATAAATCCATTACCCCACCATGATTTATTCATTTGGTGAAGCAAGTTCTTATCTCTGGTCTTGTTTGTTGGACTGCTTGATTTGTGCAGAAACAACAGGTCTTTGACTGCCAGATTCCTACTCACTCAGAAAGTAAGGAACAGATCAACCCTTAATGAGTCTACAACATACTGAATACAGGTACAAGGTCTCCAGCCTCTCTCGATACATCAGGTCCTTCAGCCCATGAATTTTATCAATTAATATGTTTACCAAGGTAGGTCTCTACATATCTCAACAGTCCTTTACTGCAGTCGAATCCTGGCTAAAACATGCCCAACACTTCAATCCAAGGAAGACTAAATTAGTACTTTTCCACCCCAAAAAAACCCCCCTGGCACTGATCATTTCAACATCTTGGCATCTGACAACACTGTCATAGAAATAGTGCAGGAAACCAAACTTCTAGGAGTAGTCATTGACAAACTTCCCTCAACCACCATATACAGCAAAATATAAAGAAAACTCAAAAACTTGGACTCTTACATAGAAACAAACATTTCTTAACTACAGCAATCAAAAGTTAACCTCACAAAAATCTTTTTACTTCCCTCCCTTCTTTACGGTGCCTCTATTCTAACTAATTTACAAACTTCTACCCCAAGCAAGATGAAACAGTGCTACAACAAAGTTGCAAAGTTTGCCACAAACTCTAAATTTCACACACACCACTGTAAACCACTACTAGAACTAAACTGGCTTGAACTTCCCAACTTGCTTTTATTCAGCTATCCACTTTGCCAACCTTATTTAAAAGCTTACTGCCAGCCTTGCACTAGCCAATCTAGTCACACCTTACACACCAAATAGATCCCTACGATCAGAAGATAAAAATCTACTGCCTATCTCAAAACCCACAAATAAAACAGGTCACTGTATTCATATTCTGTCTCTAATCTATGGAATTCACTACCTCTTGCTACCAGGTCTATGCCTGCTGTAATGTGTTTATAGCCTCTTTAAAAAGATCTTAAAAACACATTGCTGTGCTCCTGTATACATCCTGCCTGATGCTCAGCTGTTCCTCTTCCTCACTAGCTTCATGTTCTTTTCCTGTCGCATCTCACTCACACTCAGCCTACAGGATCCTAATGTCTCTTCCAACTCCTTCTCTGTTTCCAAACCATATCCTTAAGCTACTGCCCCGTCTGAAATGCCAATCATCTTAACACTCTCACCATCTTTATACATCACTAACTCTTCTGCTATAATTTTCCTAACTGAAACCATCATTTTATTGTTCATGAACTATAACAGATGTCATACATTGTACTACCTGCATACTACTTTTGTACACTTTTAGTAACCTAGTCTATGTCCTACCAGTTTATCTTTTTTTAGTATTCCTCGTGTCACTTGTGTTGTTTTTGGACTATAATGTATTTCTATTGTATTGTATGTAGAGCTTCTCTCAACTGGCTTCCACTGAAAATGAGGTCTGTAGACAGAGTCAGACCACTCCAGGAAATAAATGCCAAATAAATAAATGTCCCAAGGGAGGACTGTATTCAATGATGGGCCAAAGACCTCTTTAGATCAAGAAGAAATACCTTTTCAAAAGCTGTGGCAAATACAAGGATTTCCTAACCATTACATGATGACCACACTCTAAGCTCACATCATCTTCATTTTGGAGGGGTTGTCTTCTATAAAATAAGCTAGAGTGATGATTTGTTTACCAAATGCAACAATACTGAAATTTAATTTATTATTTAACTGTAGCCGTTTTTTCAAAGCACCAGCCATTTACATGTGTAGTTTCTGCATATCAGAAGGGGATTTGAATACAATACCCAGATCACAGCCGTCTACAAACCTGGATAACTATATTTCCCCATTTTTTGATTTAAAGAGCAGAGAAGAATAAACTGAATAGCGAGGTCGTGGCAAAGATCCCTGTGGTTCCCAACAGGTTATCTTGGTGCTGTCCGAGGATGCACTTGCCACCCTCGCAGTGTGAGATTGTCCTGCAGCCACTCATCTAACTAAACAAGGATCGATCTGGAGATCATTTAGCTTAAGAATATTGGTAAGTGGTATCAAACGTCTTGGGGAGACAAGGGTATGCCGAACCGACAGTGTCCACGGCTTAAAAATTCACCAGATTCAATATACAGGATAAGTCTTATAAGATTTGTTTGCACTGTAGTTTATCAGGTCAGGTATGACCCACCCTTGGTCTTGCAGATGAAGCTCATCAAGTTGATGTGTCTGTAATTTCCAGGGTCCAGGATGGGGCAGCTCTTGGGGAATGACACTGCTGTGGGCCCGGCCTCGGGGCAAAGCCAGTGGATAAGCTCAAGCTGAAGAGTAGCTCCACCTGCCACGGTTTGGTGCTGTTCAGCAGACAGTCTGGTATGTCAGCTTCCAAAAAGGATGTATTTTTTCATTTTGCATAAGTGTTCTTTTGTGATGATAGAGGGTTTGAAATTCTTAGGTATATGTGGGTTTTGTACAGAGTACTCTGGAATGACATTCACAATGAATTTGTCAATAAATTTGCAATACCCACTTGATCCGTGTAGGCAGTACCACTATGTCTGGTGGTATTCTGCATCTTCCTGGTACAAGTAAAGACAGAGTTCTTATAATCCTTAGCATCTGATGCCAGCCTAAGTTCATGGGAAGCTTTTGTTTTCCTAAGTACCTTGGATGACCTTCTGATGCTGCCTTGAATTGTGGCTTTTCAGTTTTGCTATATACTCTAATGAGGTCTGTTGTTTTATTGTAATACATATTCCATGTGGGCCACCAGACTGGATTATCCTTCCCATTGTATTCAGTTTTAGAAGAGACATTTATACAGTTTTCTACATGAGCGTAAAATTTATTTGTATGACTACTAGCCAAGTCAATGTCTCCTGGGTTATACGTTTTTCTAGGTGAGCATACAATAACTACTAGCCATGTCGACATTTCATGGGTTACAGTTATACCTGAACTTTGAGACTTCATCATAGAAGATCAGGATGTTTGTATATTTAAAGTCTTTGACTGGTTTAAGTTTTTTTAAAAAAGGTTATCAATTTTCAGTCAGACTTGACTGGAGAAGAATACACCAGCGGGAAAGTGCATATGGATGCTACATTTTTAAGTACTGCGGCAAGAGCATTTTGTTCTCCAGTG